>NC_082672.1:94322500-94557888 GCF_025265405.1 Mesoplodon densirostris
CCTATGGTAATTCTCTTTTTAGTTATTTAAAGGAACATCCATACTGTTCTCCATAGTGAGTGTATCAATTTACCTTCCCACCAATAGTGTAAGAGGGTTCCTTTTGTCCACACCATCCCCGGAATTTGTTGTTTGTAGATTTGCTGATGATGCCGATTCTAACAGGTGTGAGGTCATACCTCATTGTCGTTTGGATTTGCATTTCTCTAATAATTAGTGATGTTGAGCAGCTTTTCATGTGCGTCGTGGCCATCTCTGTGACTTCTTTAAAGAAACGTCTATATAGATCTTCTGCCCATTTTTGTACTGGGTTGTTTGTTTTATTAATATTAAGCTGCGTGAGCTGTTTATATATATTGGAGATTAAACCTTTGTCCATTGATTCGTTTGCGAACGTTTTCGCCCATTCTGAGGCTTGCCTTTTTCCATTCCCGTTTTTTTAACCAAAAAAGAAAGAAATCAAAAGAAGCAGAACACTAATGTGCATGAAATATGCCTCTTGAAACTGTCGTTTTGAAATATGGACGTCTTTTGAATTTTTTGGTCGGTATATGACCCCAGGATTTGTTTTCAGGGCAGGTGTCATTTACAGGCCTGCAACGATTTTGAATATCCACTGACCATTAGCGCTGGGATTAAAGCTGCTGTTGTGTGAAACGGCCACAAGGTGGCAGCAGTTCTCGCTTACCAAATCTGGTTACTAGGGCCACAGAGCCTCAATGGAAGTCCTGTTCTAGATTGGAATTTAGAATGGAATGTGCCAGGAGAAAGCCCCTCAAGTTTGTCTCACTACTTCTTGTTCGTGTCTTTAATTTAATTTTTTATTTTTTATTACAGCAAGTTTGATGACAACGTTTGGCTTGTTGTAGGTGTGCAAGATGTGGTTCTTTTACATATATGCATAGGTCTGTTCTTCCTGGGACCCTTTTCCCATGTACGTTATGACAGAATGTTGAGTAGTCTTCTCTTGGTATTCCGTAGGTCTTTGGTGATTATATATTTCACCTGTGTTTGTATATGTCTGTTAACCCCGATATCCTAATGAATCCAATCCTCACACCTTTCCATTGGTGAACCATAAGTTTGTTTAATGAATCTGTGATTGCCCTTCTCCGTGGAAATATCTGCCCTGGTATCAATTTTTAGGTAACACCTATAAGTGATATCCTACGATATGTGTCTTTCACTTTCTGACTTACTACAAGCCACGTGATTACCTCTAGACTCATCTACGGTGCTGCAAATGGCATTGTGTCCTTTTTTCTCTTGCCTAATATTCTGTCTTAGCGAGGTCCATTTTCTGCAGTGTGATTCCCTGAGGGCTGAGGATTAGCTGACCTGGGCAGCCTGACCCTGCCGGCAAGCCCTCCCCAGGTGTGCCTGGGTGGAGGTAAATATAAACTGCACTCCAGGCAGCAATAGCCCCTGCAGCTGTGCCTGACTCCATATTCTCTGCCCTGTCAGCCGTCTCGGGGCTGTGCTGGTGGGAGGGTATGAGGGTCCACGGCTTTGTTGGTGGCCCGCTGTGACTGGGGATCTGCTGGACTTTCTGCAGGAGTTGCCAGGCTGCCACCTGTAAAGAAGAGGATGTGTCACCCATAAATTCCACTGGAATTTCTCTCCGGGCTTAGGAAGGAAAAAAGGAGTGGGGGCCGGGACAGGAGGGGTATCTCAGGCAGGGAAATGGAAAGCTTCCAGAAGAGCGCCCGGGGCCAGGACCATCCTGGCTGGCCTGCAGGCAGCAAATTGGCCTGCGTGCTGTCGCTGGTGTGGCTCCACGGCCCTTCCTCTAGGCTTTCAAGCCCTTGTACATATTCAAGTGTTTTACCTGGGAAGGGTGGGAACAGTTCAGTAGCAGCTGGCCTGGGGCTCAGCTCACGTTTACTCACAGAGGCCTCGGCATGGTCCCCCAGCTTTGCAGTGAGGAAGCTCCTTGCATGGGGGGACAGGGCTGTTGGTTGTATGGAAGATGATTCCCCACCACTGACCAATTTCAGAATTGTTTACTGCTGGAACAAGTGCCTTGGTAGTGTTTTCCTCTGTATAACTGTTTGGTTTAGGTTTTTTTTCTTTCTTGGTTCAAGTTAGATTTTATTCCTCTTTTATGTATTTATAGATATAAGCATGGGAATAATTCATTCATATAAATACATCTGTGTGAATGGAAGAACTTTCTTCTGTTTTATTTTTAAAAATTTTGAAATTTAATTTTATTTATTTCTTTATACAGCAGGTTACTATTAGTTATATATTTTATGCATATACATGTATACAGGTCCATCCCAATCTCCCAACTCATCCCACCACCACCACCCCATGGCTTCCCCCACTTGGTGTCCATACGTTTGTTCTCTACCTCTGTGTCTCTATTTCTGTCCTGCATACCAGTTCATCTGTACCATTTTTCTAGGTTCCACATATATGCATTAATATACAATATTTGTTTTTCTCTTTCTGACTTACTTCACTCTGTATGACAGTCTCTAGATCCATCGACTTCTCTACAAATGACCCAGTTTCATTCCTTTTTATGGCTGAGAAATATTCCATTTTATATATGTACCACATCTTTATCCATTCGTCTTTCTGTGGGCATTTAGGTTGCTTCCATTACCTGGCTATTGTAAATTGTGCTGCAATGAACATTGTGGTGAATGTGTCATTTTCATTTATGGTTTTCTCTGGGTATATGCCCAAAAGTGGGATTGCAGGCTCCTATGGTAATTCTCTTTTTAGTTATTTAAAGGAACATCCATACTGTTCTCCATAGTGAGTGTATCAATTTACCTTCCCACCAATAGTGGAAGAGGGTTCCTTTTGTCCACACCATCCCCAGAATTTGTTGTTTGTAGATTTGCTGATGATGCCGATTCTAACAGGTGTGAGGTCATACCTCATTGTCGTTTGGATTTGCATTTCTCTAATAATTAGTGATGTTGAGCAGCTTTTCATGTGCGTCGTGGCCATCTCTGTGACTTCTTAAAAGAAACGTCTATATAGATCTTCTGCCCATTTTTGTACTGGGTTGTTTGTTTTATTAATATTAAGCTGCGTGAGCTGTTTATATATATTGGAGATTAAACCTTTGTCCATTGATTCGTTTGCGAACGTTTTCGCCCATTCTGAGGCTTGCCTTTTTCCATTCACGTTTTTTTAAACAAAAAAGAAAGAAAGCAAAAGAAGCAGAACACTAATGTGCGTGAAATATGCCTCTTGAAACAGTCATTTTGAAATATGGACGTCTTTTGCATTTTTTGGTCGGTATATGACCACAGGATTTGTTTTCAGGGCATGTGTCATTTACAGGCCTGCAACGATTTTGAATATCCACTGACCATTAGCGCTGGGATTAAAGCTGCTCTTGTGTGAAACGGCCACAAGGTGGCAGCACTTCTCGCTTACCAAATCTGGTTACTAGGGCCACAGAGCCTCAATGGAAGTCCTGTTCTAGATTGGAATTTAGAATGGAATGTGCCAGGAGAAAGCCCCTCAAGTTTGTCTCACTACTTCTTGTTCGTGTTTTTAATTTAATTTTTTATTTTTTATTACAGCAAGTTTGATGACAACGTTTGGCTTCTTGTAGGTGTGCAAGATGTGGTTCTTTTACACATATACATAGGTCTGTTCTTCCTAGGACCCTTTTCCCATGTACGTTATGACAGAATGTTGAGTAGTCTTCTCTTGGTATTCCGTAGGTCTTTGGTGATTATATATTTCACCTGTGTTTGTATATGTCTGTTAACCCCGATATCCTAATGAATCCAATCCTCACACCTTTCCATTGGTGAACCATAAGTTTGTTTAATGAATCTGTGATTGCCCTTCTCCGTGGAAATATCTGCCCTGGTATCAATTTTTAGGTAACACCTATAAGTGATATCCTACGATATGTGTCTTTCACTTTCTGACTTACTACAAGTCACGTGATTACCTCTAGACTCATCTACGGTGCTGCAAATGGCATTGTGTCCTTTTTTCCCTTGGCTAATATTCTGTTTTAGCGAGGTCCTTTTTCTGCAATGTGATTCCCTGAGTGCTGAGGATTAGCTGACCTGGGCAGCCTGACCCTGCCGGCAAGCCCTCCCTAGGTGTGCCTGGGTTGAGGTCAATATAAACAGCACTCCAGGCAGCATTAGCCCCTGCAGCTGTGCCTGACTCCATATTCTCTGCCCCGTCAGCAGTCTCGGGGCTGTGCTGGTGGGAGGGTGTGAGGGTCCACGGCTTTGTTGGTGGCCCGGTGTGAGTGGGGCTCTGCTGGACTTTCTGCAGGAGTTGCCAGGCTGCCACGTGTAAAGAAGAGGATGTGTCACCCATAACTTCCACTGGAATTTCTCTCCGGGCTGAGGAAGGAAACAAAGGAGTGGGGGCCGGGACAGGAGGGGTATCTCAGGCAGGGAAATGGAAAGCTTCCAGAAGAGCGCCCGGGGCCAGGACCATCCTGGCTGGCCTGCAGGCAGCAAGTTGGCCTGCGTGCTGTCGCTGGTGTGGCTCCACGGCCCTTTCTCCAGGCTTTCAAGCCCTTGTACATATTCAGGTGTTTTACCTGGGAAGGGTGGGAACAGTTCAGTAGCAGCTGGCCTGGGGCTCAGCTCACGTTTACTCACAGAGGCCTCGGCATGGTCCCCCAGCTTTGCAGTGAGGACGCTCCTTGCATGGGGGGACGGGGCTGTTGGTTGTATGGAAGATGATTCCCCACCACTGACCAATTTCAGAATTGTTTACTGCTGGAACAAGTGCCTAGGTAGTGTTTTCCTCTGTATAACTGTTTGGTTTAGGATTTTTTTTTTTTTGGTTCAAGTTAGATTTTATTCCTCTTTTATATATTTATAGATATAAGCATGGGAATAATTCATTCATATAAATACATCTGTGTGAATGGAAGAACTTTTTCCTGTTTTATTTTTAAAAATTTTGAAATTTAATTTTGTTTATTTCTTTATACAGCAGGTTACTATTAGTTATATATTTTATTCATATACATGTATACAGGTCCATCCCAATCTCCCAACTCATCCCACCACCACCACCCCATGACTTCCCCCACTTGGTGTCCATACGTTTGTTCTCTACCTCTGTGTCTCTATTTCTGCCCTGCAAACCAGTTCATCTGTACCATTTTTCTAGGTTCCACCTATATGCATTAATATACAATATTTGTTCTTCTCTTTCTGACTTACTTCACTCTGTATGACAGTCTCTAGATCCATCGACTTCTACAAATGAACCAGTTTCATTCCTATTTATGGCTGGGTAATATTCCATTTTATATATGTACCACATCTTTATCCATTCGTCTGTCTGTGGACATTTAGGTTGCTTCCATTACCTGGCTATTGTAAATTGTGCTGCAATGAACATTGTGGTGAATGTGTCTTTTTGATTCATGGTTTTCTCTGGGTATATGCCCAGAAGTGGGATTGCTGGATCCTATGGTAATTCTCTTTTTAGTTTTTTAAAGGAACCTCCATACTGTTCTCCATAGTGAGTGTATCAATTTACCTTCCCACCAATAGTGGAAGAGGGTTCCTTTTGTCCACACCATCCCCGGAATTTGTTGTTTGTAGATTTGCTGATGATGCCGATTCTAAGAGGTGTGAGGTCATACCTCATTGTCGTTTGGATTTGCATTTCTCTAATAATTAGTGATGTTGAGCAGCTTTTCATGTGCGTCTTGGCCATCTCTGTGACTTCTTTAAAGAAACGTCTATATAGATCTTCTGCCCATTTTTGTACTGGGTTGTTTGTTTTATTAATATTAAGCTGCGTGAGCTGTTTATATATATTGGAGATTAAACCTTTGTCCATTGATTTGTTTGCAAACGTTTTCGCCCATTCTGAGGCTTGCCATTTTCCATTCCCGTTTTTTTAACCAAAAAAGAAAGAAAGCAAAAGAAGCAGAACACTAATGTGCGTGAAATATGCCTCTTGAAACAGTCGTTTTGAAATATGGACGTCTTTTGAATTTTTTGGTCGGTATATGACCCCAGGATTTGTTTTCAGGGCAGGTGTCATTTACAGGCCTGCAACGATTTTGAATATCCACTGACCATTAGCGCTGGGATTAAAGCTGCTGTTGTGTGAAACGGCCACAAGGTGGCAGCAGTTCTCGCTTACCAAATCTGGTTACTAGGGCCACAGAGCCTCAATGGAAGTCCTGTTCTAGATTGGAATTTAGAATGGAATGTGCCAGGAGAAAGCCCCTCAAGTTTGTCTCACTACTTCTTGTTCGTGTTTTTAATTTAATTTTTTATTTTTTATTACAGCAAGTTTGATGACAACGTTTGGCTTCTTGTAGGTGTGCAAGATGTGGTTCTTTTACACATATACATAGGTCTGTTCTTCCTGGGACCCTTTTCCCATGTATGTTATGACAGAATGTTGAGTAGTCTTCTCTTGGTATTCCGTAGGTCTTTGGTGATTATATATTTCACCTGTGTTTGTATATGTCTGTTAACCCCGATATCCTAATGAATCCAATCCTCACACCTTTCCATTGGTGAACCATAAGTTTGTTTAATGAATCTGTGATTGCCCTTCTCCATGGAAATATCTGCCCTGGTATCAATTTTTAGGTAACACCTATAAGTGATATCCTACGATATGTGTCTTTCACTTTCTGACTTACTACAAGTCACGTGATTACCTCTAGACTCATCTACGGTGCTGCAAATGGCATTGTGTCCTTTTTTCCCTTGGCTAATATTCTGTCTTAGCGAGGTCGTTTTTCTGCAATGTGATTCCCTGAGGGCTGAGGATTAGCTGACCTGGGCAGCCTGACCCTGCCGGCAAGCCCTCCCCAGGTGTGCCTGTGTTGAGGTCAATATAAACTGCACTCCAGGCAGCAATAGCCCCTGCAGCTGTGCCTGACTCCATATTCTCTGCCCCGTCAGCAGTCTCGGGGCTGTGCTGGTGGGAGGGTGTGAGGGTCTACGGCTTTGTTGGTGGCCCGGTGTGAGTGGGGCTCTGCTGGACTTTCTGCAGGAGTTGCCAGGCTGCCACCTGTAAAGAATAGGATGTGTCACCCATAACTTCCACTGGAATTTCTCTCCGGGCTGAGGAAGGAAAAAAAGGAGTGTGGGCCAGGACAGGAGGGGTATCTCAGGCAGAGAAATGGAAAGCTTCCAGAAGAGCGCCCGGGGCCAGGACCATCCTGGCTGGCCTGCAGGCAGCAAGTTGGCCTGCGTGCTGTCGCTGGTGTGGCTCCACGGCCCTTCCTCTAGGCTTTCAAGCCCTTGTACATATTCAGGTGTTTTACCTGGGAAGGGTGGGAACAGTTCAGTAGCAGCTGGCCTGGGGCTCAGCTCACGTTTACTCACAGACGCCTCGGCATGGTCCCCCAGCTTTGCAATGAGGACGCTCCTTGCATGGGGGGGCGGGGCTGCTGGCTGTATGGGAGACGATTCCCCACCTCTGCCCAATTTCAGAATTGTTTACCGCTGGAGCAAGTGCCTTGGTAGGGTTTTCCTCTGTATAACTGTTTGGTTTAGGTTTTTTTTTTCTTTTTTGGTTCAAGTTAGATTTTATTTCTCTTTTATATATTTATAGATATAAGCATGGGAATAATTCATTCATATAAATACATCTGTGTGAATGGAAGAACTTTCTTCTGTTTTATTTTTAAAAATTTTGAAATTTAATATTATTTATTTCTTTATACAGCAGGTTACTATTAGTTATATATTTTATGCATATACATGTATACAGGTCCATCCCAATCTCCCAACTCATCCCACCACCACCACCCCATGGCTTCCCCCACTTGGTGTCCATACGTTTGTTCTCTACCTCTGTGTCTCTATTTCTGTCCTGCATACCAGTTCATCTGTACCATTTTTCTAGGTTCCACATATATGCATTAATATACAATATTTGTTTTTCTCTTTCTGACTTACTTCACTCTGTATGACAGTCTCTAGATCCATCGACTTCTCTACAAATGACCCAGTTTCATTCCTTTTTATGGCTGAGCAATATTCCATTTTATATATGTACCACATCTTTATCCATTCGTCTTTCTGTGGGCATTTAGGTTGCTTCCATTACCTGGCTATTGTAAATAGTGCTGCAATGAACATTGTGGTGAATGTGTCTTTTTGATTTATGGTTTTCTCTGGGTATATGCCCAAAAGTGGGATTGCAGGCTCCTATGGTAATTCTCTTTTTAGTTATTTAAAGGAACCTCCATACTGTTCTCCATAGTGAGTGTATCAATTTACCTTCCCACCAATAGTGGAAGAGGGTTCCTTTTGTCCACACCATCCCCGGAATTTGTTGTTTGTAGATTTGCTGATGATGCTGATTCTAAGAGGTGTGAGGTCATACCTCATTGTCGTTTGGATTTGCATTTCTCTAATAATTAGTGATGTTGAGCAGCTTTTCATG
This sequence comes from Mesoplodon densirostris, assembly GCF_025265405.1. Classification (NCBI taxonomy): domain Eukaryota; kingdom Metazoa; phylum Chordata; class Mammalia; order Artiodactyla; family Ziphiidae; genus Mesoplodon; species Mesoplodon densirostris. The sequence goes on from NC_082672.1 coordinate 94,330,883, forward strand.
TGCGTCTTGGCCATCTCTGTGACTTCTTTAAAGAAACGTCTATATAGATCTTCTGCCCATTTTTGTACTGGGTTGTTTGTTTTATTAATATTAAGCTGCGTGAGCTGTTTATATATATTGGAGATTAAACCTTTGTCCATTGATTCGTTTGCGAACGTTTTCGCCCATTCTGAGGCTGGCTTTTTTCCATTCCCGTTTTTTTAACCAAAAAAGAAAGAAAGCAAAAGAAGCAGAACACTAATGTGCGTGAAATATGCCTCTTGAAACAGTCGTTTTGAAATATGGACGTCTTTTGAATTTTTTGGTCGGTATATGACCCCAGGATTTGTTTTCAGGGCAGGTGTCATTTACAGGCCTGCAACGATTTTGAATATCCACTGACCATTAGCGCTGGGATTAAATCTGCTGTTGTGTGAAACGGCCACAAGGTGGCAGCAGTTCTCGCTTACCAAATCTGGTTACTAGGGCCACAGAGCCTCAATGGAAGTCCTGTTGTAGATTGGAATTTAGAATGGAATGTGCCAGGAGAAAGCCCCTCAAGTTTGTCTCACTACTTCTTGTTCGTGTTTTTAATTTAATTTTTTATTTTTTATTACAGCAAGTTTGATGACAACGTTTGGCTTCTTGTAGGTGTGCAAGATGTGGTTCTTTTACACATATACATAGGTCTGTTCTTCCTGGGACCCTTTTCCCATGTACGTTATGACAGAATGTTGAGTAGTCTTCTCTTGGTATTCCGTAGGTCTTTGGTGATTATATATTTCACCTGTGTTTGTATATGTCTGTTAACCCCGATATCCTAATGAATCCAATCCTCACACCTTTCCATTGGTGAACCATAAGTTTGTTTAATGAATCTGTGATTGCCCTTCTCCGTGGAAATATCTGCCCTGGTATCAATTTTTAGGTAACACTTATAAGTGATATCCTACGATATGTGTCTTTCACTTTCTGACTTACTACAAGTCACGTGATTACCTCTAGACTCATCTACGGTGCTGCAAATGGCATTGTGTCCTTTTTTCCCTTGGCTAATATTCTGTCTTAGCGAGGTCCTTTTTCTGCAATGTGATTCCCTGAGGGCTGAGGATTAGCTGACCTGGGCAGCCTGACCCTGCCGGCAAGCCCTCCCCAGGTGTACCTGGGTTGAGGTCAATATAAACAGCACTCCAGGCAGCAATAGCCCCTGCAGCTGTGCCTGACTCCATATTCTCTGCCCCGTCAGCAGTCTCGGGGCTCTGCTGGTGGGAGGGTGTGAGGGTCCACGGCTTTGTTGGTGGCCCGATGTGAGTGGGGCTCTGCTGGACTTTCTGCAGGAGTTGCCAGGCTGCCACCTGTAAAGAAGAGGATGTGTCACCCATAACTTGCACTGGAATTTCTCTCCGGGCTGAGGAAGGAAAAAAAGGAGTGGGGGCCGGGACAGGAGGGGTATCTCAGGCAGGGAAATGGAAAGCTTCCAGAAGAGCGCCCGGGGCCAGGACCATCCTGGCTGGCCTGCAGGCAGCAAGTTGGCCTGCGTGCTGTCGCTGGTGTGGCTCCACGGCCCTTCCTCCAGGCTTTCAAGCCCTTGTACATATTCAGGTGTTTTACCTGGGAAGGGTGGGAACAGTTCAGTAGCAGCTGGCCTTGGGCTCAGCTCACGTTTACTCACAGAGGCCTCGGCATGGTCCCCCAGCTTTGCAGTGAGGACGCTCCTTGCATGGGGGGATGGGGCTGTTGGTTGTATGGAAGATGATTCCCCACCACTGACCAATTTCAGAATTGTTTACTGCTGGAATAAGTGCCTAGGTAGTGTTTCCTCTGTATAACTGTTTGGTTTAGGATTTAATTTTTGTTTTTTGGTTCAAGTTAGATTTTATTCCTCTTTTATATATTTATAGATATAAGCATGGGAATAATTCATTCATATAAATACATCTGTGTGAATGGAAGAACTTTTTCCTGTTTTATTTATAAAAATTTTGAAATTTAATTTTGTTTATTTCTTTATACAGCAGGTTACTATTAGTTATATATTTTATGCATATACATGTATACAGGTCCATCCCAATCTCCCAACTCATCCCACCACCACCACCCCATGGCTTCCCCCACTTGGTGTCCATACGTTTGTTCTCTACCTCTGTGTCTCTATTTCTGCCCTGCAAACCAGTTCATCTGTACCATTTTTCTAGGTTCCACCTATATGCATTAATATACAATATTTGTTTTTCTCTTTCTGACTTACTTCACTCTGTATGACAGTCTCTAGATCCATCGACTTCTACAAATGAACCAGTTTCATTCCTATTTATGGCTGAGTAATATTCCATTTTATATATGTACCACATCTTTATCCATTCGTCTGTCTGTGGGCATTTAGGTTGCTTCCATTACCTGGCTATTGTAAATTGTGCTGCAATGAACATTGTGGTGAATGTGTCTTTTTGATTTATGGTTTTCTCTTGGTATATGCCAAAAAGTGGGATTGCAGGCTCCTATGGTAATTCTCTTTTTAGTTATTTAAAGGAACCTCCATACTGTTCTCCATAGTGAGTGTATCAATTTACCTACCCACCAATAGTGGAAGAGGGTTCCTTTTGTCCACACCATCCCCGGAATTTGTTGTTTGTAGATTTGCTGATGATGCCGATTCTAAGAGGTGTGAGGTCATACCTCATTGTCGTTTGGATTTGCATTTCTCTAATAATTAGTGATGTTGAGCAGCTTTTCATGTGCGTCTTGGCCATCTCTGTGACTTCTTTAAAGAAACGTCTATATAGATCTTCTGCCCATTTTTGTACTGGGTTGTTTGTTTTATTAATATTAAGCTGCGTGAGCTGTTTATATATATTGGAGATTAAACCTTTGTCCATTGATTCGTTTGCGAACGTTTTCGCCCATTCTGAGGCTTGCCTTTTTCCATTCCCGTTTTTTTAACCAAAAAAGAAAGAAAGCAAAAGAAGCAGAACACTAATGTGCGTGAAATATGCCTCTTGAAACAGTCGTTTTGAAATATGGACGTCTTTTGCATTTTTTGGTCGGTATATGACCCCAGGATTTGTTTTCAGGGCAGGTGTCATTTACAGGCCTGCAACGATTTTGAATATCCACTGACCATTAGCGCTGGGATTAAAGCTGCTCTTGTGTGAAACGGCCACAAGGTGGCAGCAGTTCTCGCTTACCAAATCTGGTTACTAGGGCCACAGAGCCTCAATGGAAGTCCTGTTCTAGATTGGAATTTAGAATGGAATGTGTCAGGAGAAAGCCCCTCAAGTTTGTCTCACTACTTCTTGTTCGTGTTTTTAATTTAATTTTTTATTTTTTATTACAGCAAGTTTGATGACAACGTTTGGCTTCTTGTAGGTGTGCAAGATGTGGTTCTTTTACACATATACATAGGTCTGTTCTTCCTGGGACCCTTTTCCCATGTACGTTATGACAGAATGTTGAGTAGTCTTCTCTTGGTATTCCGTAGGGCTTTGGTGATTATATATTTCACCTGTGTTTGTATATGTCTGTTAACCCCGATATCCTAATGAATCCAATCCTCACACCTTTCCATTGGTGAACCATAAGTTTGTTTAATGAATCTGTGATTGCCCTTCTCCGTGGAAATATCTGCCCTGGTATCAATTTTTAGGTAACACCTATAAGTGATATCCTACGATATGTGTCTTTCACTTTCTGACTTACTACAAGTCACGTGATTACCTCTAGACTCATCTACGGTGCTGCAAATGGCATTGTGTCCTTTTTTCCCTTGGCTAATATTCTGTCTTAGCGAGGTCCTTTTTCTGCAATGTGATTCCCTGAGGGCTGAGGATTAGCTGACCTGGGCAGCCTGACCCTGCCGGCAAGCCCTCCCCAGGTGTACCTGGGTTGAGGTCAATATAAACAGCACTCCAGGCAGCAATAGCGCATGCAGCTGTGCCTGACTCCATATTCTCTGCCCCTTCAGCAGTCTCGGGGCTGTGCTGGAGGGAGGGTGTGAGGGTCCACGGCTTTGTTGGTGGCCCGGTGTGAGTGGGGCTCTGCTGGACTTTCTGCAGGAGTTGCCAGGCTGCCACCTGTAAAGAAGAGGATGTGTCACCCATAACTTGCACTGGAATTTCTCTCCGGGCTGAGGAAGGAAACAAAGGAGTGGGGGCCGGGACAGGAGGGGTATCTCAGGCAGGGAAATGGAAAGCTTCCAGAAGAGCGCCCGGGGCCAGGACCATCCTGGCTGGCCTGCAGGCAGCAAGTTGGCCTGCGTGCTGTCGCTGGTGTGGCTCCACGGCCCTTTCTCCAGGCTTTCAAGCCCTTGTACATATTCAGGTGTTTTACCTGGGAAGGGTGGGAACAGTTCAGTAGCAGCTGGCCTGGGGCTCAGCTCACGTTTACTCACAGAGGCCTCGGCATGGTCCCCCAGCTTTGCAGTGAGGACGCTCCTTGCAAGGGGGAACGGGGCTGTTGGTTGTATGGAAGATGATTCCCCACCACTGACCAATTTCAGAATTGTTTACTGCTGGAACAAGTGCCTAGGTAGTGTTTTCCTCTGTATAACTGTTTGGTTTAGGATTTTTTTTTTTTTGGTTCAAGTTAGATTTTATTCCTCTTTTATATATTTATAGATATAAGCATGGGAATAATTCATTCATATAAATACATCTGTGTGAATGGAAGAACTTTTTCCTGTTTTATTTTTAAAAATTTTGAAATTTAATTTTGTTTATTTCTTTATACAGCAGGTTACTATTAGTTATATATTTTATTCATATACATGTATACAGGTCCATCCCAATCTCCCAACTCATCCCACCACCACCACCCCATGGCTTCCCCCACTTGGTGTCCATACGTTTGTTCTCTACCTCTGTGTCTCTATTTCTGCCCTGCAAACCAGTTCATCTGTACCACTTTTCTAGGTTCCACCTATATGCATTAATATACAATATTTGTTCTTCTCTTTCTGACTTACTTCACTCTGTATGACAGTCTCTAGATCCATCGACTTCTACAAATGAACCAGTTTCATTCCTATTTATGGCTGGGTAATATTCCATTTTATATATGTACCACATCTTTATCCATTCTTCTGTCTGTGGACATTTAGGTTGCTTCCATTACCTGGCTATTGTAAATTGTGCTGCAATGAACATTGTGGTGAATGTGTCTTTTTGATTCATGGTTTTCTCTGGGTATATGCCCAGAAGTGGGATTGCTGGATCCTATGGTAATTCTCTTTTTAGTTTTTTAAAGGAACCTCCATACTGTTCTCCATAGTGAGTGTATCAATTTACCTTCCCACCAATAGTGGAAGAGGGTTCCTTTTGTCCACACCATCCCTGGAATTTGTTGTTTGTAGATTTGCTGATGATGCCGATTCTAAGAGGTGTGAGGTCATACCTCATTGTCGTTTGGATTTGCATTTCTCTAATAATTAGTGATGTTGAGCAGCTTTTCATGTGCGTCTTGGCCATCTCTGTGACTTCTTTAAAGAAACGTCTATATAGATCTTCTGCCCATTTTTGTACTGGGTTGTTTGTTTTATTAATATTAAGCTGCGTGAGCTGTTTATATATATTGGAGATTAAACCTTTGTCCATTGATTCGTTTGCGAACGTTTTCGCCCATTCTGAGGCTTGCCTTTTTCCATTCCCGTTTTTTTAACCAAAAAAGAAAGAAAGCAAAAGAAGCAGAACACTAATGTGCGTGAAATATGCCTCTTGAAACAGTCGTTTTGAAATATGGACGTCTTTTGAATTTTTTGGTCGGTATATGACCCCAGGATTTGTTTTCAGGGCAGGTGTCATTTACAGGCCTGCAACGATTTTGAATATCCACTGACCATTAGCGCTGGGATTAAAGCTGCTGTTGTGTGAAACGGCCACAAGGTGGCAGCAGTTCTCGCTTACCAAATCTGGTTATTAGGGCCACAGAGCCTCAATGGAAGTCCTGTTCTAGATTGGAATTTAGAATGGAATGTGCCAGGAGAAAGCCCCTCAAGTTTGTCTCACTACTTCTTGTTCGTGTTTTTAATTTAATTTTTTATTTTTTATTACAGCAAGTTTGATGACAACGTTTGGCTTCTTGTAGGTGTGCAAGATGTGGTTCTTTTACACATATACATAGGTCTGTTCTTCCTTGGACCCTTTTCCCATGTATGTTATGACAGAATGTTGAGTAGTCTTCTCTTGGTATTCCGTAGGTCTTTGGTGATTATATATTTCACCTGTGTTTGTATATGTCTGTTAACCCCGATATCCTAATGAATCCAATCCTCACACCTTTCCATTGGTGAACCATAAGTTTGTTTAATGAATCTGTGATTGCCCTTCTCCATGGAAATATCTGCCCTGGTATCAATTTTTAGGTAACACCTATAAGTGATATCCTACGATATGTGTCTTTCACTTTCTGACTTACTACAAGTCACGTGATTACCTCTAGACTCATCTACGGTGCTGCAAATGGCATTGTGTCCTTTTTTCCCTTGGCTAATATTCTGTCTTAGCGAGGTCCTTTTTCTGCAATGTGATTCCCTGAGGGCTGAGGATTAGCTGACCTGGGCAGCCTGACCCTGCCGGCAAGCCCTCCCCAGGTGTGCCTGTGTTGAGGTCAATATAAACTGCACTCCAGGCAGCAATAGCCCCTGCAGCTGTGCCTGACTCCATATTCTCTGCCCCGTCAGCAGTCTCGGGGCTGTGCTGGTGGGAGGGTGTGAGGGTCTACGGCTTTGTTGGTGGCCCGGTGTGAGTGGGGCTCTGCTGGACTTTCTGCAGGAGTTGCCAGGCTGCCACCTGTAAAGAATAGGATGTGTCACCCATAACTTCCACTGGAATTTCTCTCCGGGCTGAGGAAGGAAAAAAAGGAGTGTGGGCCAGGACAGGAGGGGTATCTCAGGCAGGGAAATGGAAAGCTTCCAGAAGAGCGCCCGGGGCCAGGACCCTCCTGGCTGGCCTGCAGGCAGCAAGTTGGCCTGCGTGCTGTCGCTGGTGTGGCTCCACGGCCCTTCCTCTAGGCTTTCAAGCCCTTGTACATATTCAGGTGTTTTACCTGGGAAGGGTGGGAACAGTTCAGTAGCAGCTGGCCTGGGGCTCAGCTGACGTTTACTCACAGACGCCTCGGCATGGTCCCCCAGCTTTGCAATGAGGACGCTCCTTGCATGGGGGGGCGGGGCTGCTGGCTGTATGGGAGACGATTCCCCACCTCTGCCCAATTTCAGAATTGTTTACCGCTGGAGCAAGTGCCTTGGTAGGGTTTTCCTCTGTATAACTGTTTGCTTTAGGTTTTTTTTTCTTTTTTGGTTCAAGTTAGATTTTATTCCTCTTTTATATATTTATAGATATAAGCATGGGAATAATTCATTCATATAAATACATCTGTGTGAATGGAAGAACTTTTTCCTGTTTTATTTTTAAAAATTTTGAAATTTAATTTTGTTTATTTCTTTATACAGCAGGTTACTATTAGTTATATATTTTATGCATATACATGTATACAGGTCCATCCCAATCTCCCAACTCATCCCACCACCACCACCCCATGGCTTCCCCCACTTGGTGTCCATACGTTTGTTCTCTACCTCTGTGTCTCTATTTCTGCCCTGCAAACCAGTTCATCTGTACCATTTTTCTAGGTTCCACCTATATGCATTAATATACAATATTTGTTTTTCTCTTTCTGACTTACTTCACTCTGTATGACAGTCTCTAGATCCATCGACTTCTACAAATGAACCAGTTTCATTCCTATTTTTGGCTGAGTAATATTCCATTTTATATATGTACCACATCTTTATCCATTCGTCTGTCTGTGGGCATTTAGGTTGCTTCCATTACCTGGCTATTGTAAATTGTGCTGCAATGAACATTGTGGTGAATGTGTCTTTTTGATTTATGGTTTTCTCTTGGTATATGCCAAAAAGTGGGATTGCAGGCTCCTATGGTAATTCTCTTTTTAGTTATTTAAAGGAACCTCCATACTGTTCTCCATAGTGAGTGTATCAATTTACCTTCCCACCAATAGTGGAAGAGGGTTCCTTTTGTCCACACCATCCCCGGAATTTGTTGTTTGTAGATTTGCTGATGATGCCGATTCTAAGAGGTGTGAGGTCATACCTCATTGTCGTTTGGATTTGCATTTCTCTAATAATTAGTGATGTTGAGCAGCTTTTCATGTGCGCCTTGGCCATCTCTGTGACTTCTTTAAAGAAACGTCTATATAGATCTTCTGCCCATTTTTGTACTGGGTTGTTTGTTTTATTAATATTAAGCTGCGTGAGCTGTTTATATATATTGGAGATGAAACCTTTGTCCATTGATTCGTTTGCGAACGTTTTCGCCCATTCTGAGGCTTGCCTTTTTCCATTCCCGTTTTTTTAACCAAAAAAGAAAGAAAGCAAAAGAAGCAGAACACTAATGTGCGTGAAATATGCCTCTTGAAACAGTCGTTTTGAAATATGGACGTCTTTTGCATTTTTTGGTCGGTATATGACCCCAGGATTTGTTTTCAGGGCAGGTGTCATTTACAGGCCTGCAACGATTTTGAATATCCACTGACCATTAGCGCTGGGATTAAAGCTGCTCTTGTGTGAAACGGCCACAAGGTGGCAGCAGTTCTCGCTTACCAAATCTGGTTACTAGGGCCACAGAGCCTCAATGGAAGTCCTGTTCTAGATTGGAATTTAGAATGGAATGTGTCAGGAGAAAGCCCCTCAAGTTTGTCTCACTACTTCTTGTTCGTGTTTTTAATTTAATTTTTTATTTTTTATTACAGCAAGTTTGATGACAACGTTTGGCTTCTTGTAGGTGTGCAAGATGTGGTTCTTTTACACATATACATAGGTCTGTTCTTCCTGGGACCCTTTTCCCATGTACGTTATGACAGAATGTTGAGTAGTCTTCTCTTGGTATTCCGTAGGTCTTTGGTGATTATATATTTCACCTGTGTTTGTATATGTCTGTTAACCCCAATATCCTAATGAATCCAATCCTCACACCTTTCCATTGGTGAACCATAAGTTTGTTTAATGAATCTGTGATTGCCCTTCTCCGTGGAAATATCTGCCCTGGTATCAATTTTTAGGTAACACCTATAAGTGATATCCTACGATATGTGTCTTTCACTTTCTGACTTACTACAAGTCACGTGATTACCTCTAGACTCATCTACGGTGCTGCAAATGGCATTGTGTCCTTTTTTCCCTTGGCTAATATTCTGTCTTAGCGAGGTCCTTTTTCTGCAATGTGATTCCCTGAGGGCTGAGGATTAGCTGACCTGGGCAGCCTGACCCTGCCGGCAAGCCCTCCCCAGGTGTACCTGGGTTGAGGTCAATATAAACAGCACTCCAGGCAGCAATAGCGCATGCAGCTGTGCCTGACTCCATATTCTCTGCCCTGTCAGCAGTCTTGGGGCTGTGCTGGTGGGAGGGTCTGAGGGTCCACGGCTTTGTTGGTGGCCCGGTGTGAGTGGGGCTCTGCTGGACTTTCTGCAGGAGTTGCCAGGCTGCCACCTGTAAAGAAGAGGATGTGTCACCCATAACTTCCACTGGAATTTCTCTCCGGGCTGAGGAAGGAAACAAAGGAGTGGGGGCCGGGACAGGAGGGGTATCTCAGGCAGGGAAATGGAAAGCTTCCAGAAGAGCGCCCGGGGCCAGGACCATCCTGGCTGGCCTGCAGGCAGCAAGTTGGCCTGCGTGCTGTCGCTGGTGTGGCTCCACGGCCCTTTCTCCAGGCTTTCAAGCCCTTGTACATATTCAGGTGTTTTACCTGGGAAGGGTGGGAACAGTTCAGTAGCAGCTGGCCTGGGGCTCAGCTCACGTTTACTCACAGAGGCCTCGGCATGGTCCCCCAGCTTTGCAGTGAGGACGCTCCTTGCATGGGGGGACGGGGCTGTTGGTTGTATGGAAGATGATTCCCCACCACTGACCAATTTCAGAATTGTTTACTGCTGGAACAAGTGCCTAGGTAGTGTTTTCCTCTGTATAACTGTTTGGTTTAGGATTTTTTTTTTTTGGTTCAAGTTAGATTTTATTCCTCTTTTATATATTTATAGATATAAGCATGGGAATAATTCATTCATATAAATACATCTGTGTGAATGGAAGAACTTTTTCCTGTTTTAGTTTTAAAAATTTTGAAATTTAATTTTGTTTATTTCTTTATACAGCAGGTTACTATTAGTTATATATTTTATTCATATACATGTATACAGGTCCATCCCAATCTCCCAACTCATCCCACCACCACCACCCCATGGCTTCCCCCACTTGGTGTCCATACGTTTGTTCTCTACCTCTGTGTCTCTATTTCTGCCCTGCAAACCAGTTCATCTGTACCATTTTTCTAGGTTCCACCTATATGCATTAATATACAATATTTGTTCTTCTCTTTCTGACTTACTTCACTCTGTATGACAGTCTCTAGATCCATCGACTTCTACAAATGAACCAGTTTCATTCCTATTTATGGCTGGGTAATATTCCATTTTATATATGTACCACATCTTTATCCATTCGTCTGTCTGTGGACATTTAGGTTGCTTCCATTACCTGGCTATTGTAAATTGTGCTGCAATGAACATTGTGGTGAATGTGTCTTTTTGATTCATGGTTTTCTCTGGGTATATGCCCAGAAGTGGGATAGCTGGATCCTATGGTAATTCTCTTTTTAGTTTTTTAAAGGAACCTCCATACTGTTCTCCATAGTGAGTGTATCAATTTACCTTCCCACCAATAGTGGAAGAGGGTTCCTTTTGTCCACACCATCCCTGGAATTTGTTGTTTGTAGATTTGCTGATGATGCCGATTCTAAGAGGTGTGAGGTCATACCTCATTGTCGTTTGGATTTGCATTTCTCTAATAATTAGTGATGTTGAGCAGCTTTTCATGTGCGTCTTGGCCATCTCTGTGACTTCTTTAAAGAAACGTCTATATAGATCTTCTGCCCATTTTTGTACTGGGTTGTTTGTTTTATTAATATTAAGCTGCGTGAGCTGTTTATATATATTGGAGATTAAACCTTTGTCCATTGATTCGTTTGCAAACGTTTTCGCCCATTCTGAGGCTTGCCATTTTCCATTCCCGTTTTTTTAACCAAAAAAGAAAGAAAGCAAAAGAAGCAGAACACTAATGTGCGTGAAATATGCCTCTTGAAACAGTCGTTTTGAAATATGGACGTCTTTTGAATTTTTTGGTCGGTATATGACCCCAGGATTTGTTTTCAGGGCAGGTGTCATTTACAGGCCTGCAACGATTTTGAATATCCACTGACCATTAGCGCTGGGATTAAAGCTGCTGTTGTGTGAAACGGCCACAAGGTGGCAGCAGTTCTCGCTTACCAAATCTGGTTACTAGGGCCACAGAGCCTCAATGGAAGTCCTGTTCTAGATTGGAATTTAGAATGGAATGTGCCAGGAGAAAGCCCCTCAAGTTTGTCTCACTACTTCTTGTTCGTGTTTTTAATTTAATTTTTTATTTTTTATTACAGCAAGTTTGATGACAACGTTTGGCTTCTTGTAGGTGTGCAAGATGTGGTTCTTTTACACATATACATAGGTCTGTTCTTCCTTGGACCCTTTTCCCATGTATGTTATGACAGAATGTTGAGTAGTCTTCTCTTGGTATTCCGTAGGTCTTTGGTGATTATATATTTCACCTGTGTTTGTATATGTCTGTTAACCCCGATATCCTAATGAATCCAATCCTCACACCTTTCCATTGGTGAACCATAAGTTTGTTTAATGAATCTGTGATTGCCCTTCTCCATGGAAATATCTGCCCTGGTATCAATTTTTAGGTAACACCTATAAGTGATATCCTACGATATGTGTCTTTCACTTTCTGACTTACTACAAGTCACGTGATTACCTCTAGACTCATCTACGGTGCTGCAAATGGCATTGTGTCCTTTTTTCCCTTGGCTAATATTCTGTCTTAGCGAGGTCCTTTTTCTGCAATGTGATTCCCTGAGGGCTGAGGATTAGCTGACCTGGGCAGCCTGACCCTGCCGGCAAGCCCTCCCCAGGTGTGCCTGTGTTGAGGTCAATATAAACTGCACTCCAGGCAGCAATAGCCCCTGCAGCTGTGCCTGACTCCATATTCTCTGCCCCGTCAGCAGTCTCGGGGCTGTGCTGGTGGGAGGGTGTGAGGGTCTACGGCTTTGTTGGTGGCCCGGTGTGAGTGGGGCTCTGCTGGACTTTCTGCAGGAGTTGCCAGGCTGCCACCTGTAAAGAATAGGATGTGTCACCCATAACTTCCACTGGAATTTCTCTCCGGGCTGAGGAAGGAAAAAAAGGAGTGTGGGCCAGGACAGGAGGGGTATCTCAGGCAGGGAAATGGAAAGCTTCCAGAAGAGCGCCCGGGGCCAGGACCCTCCTGGCTGGCCTGCAGGCAGCAAGTTGGCCTGCGTGCTGTCGCTGGTGTGGCTCCACGGCCCTTCCTCTAGGCTTTCAAGCCCTTGTACATATTCAGGTGTTTTACCTGGGAAGGGTGGGAACAGTTCAGTAGCAGCTGGCCTGGGGCTCAGCTGACGTTTACTCACAGACGCCTCGGCATGGTCCCCCAGCTTTGCAATGAGGACGCTCCTTGCATGGGGGGGCGGGGCTGCTGGCTGTATGGGAGACGATTCCCCACCTCTGCCCAATTTCAGAATTGTTTACCGCTGGAACAAGTGCCTTGGTAGGGTTTTCCTCTGTATAACTGTTTGGTTTAGGTTTTTTTTTTCTTTTTTGGTTCAAGTTAGATTTTATTCCTCTTTTATATATTTATAGATATAAGCATGGGAATAATTCATTCATATAAATACATCTGTGTGAATGGAAGAACTTTCTTCTGTTTTATTTTTAAAAATTTTGAAATTTAATTTTATTTATTTCTTTATACAGCAGGTTACTATTAGTTATATATTTTATGCATATACATGTATACAGGTCCATCCCAATCTCCCAACTCATCCCACCACCACCACCCCATGGCTTCCCCCACTTGGTGTCCATACGTTTGTTCTCTACCTCTGTGTCTCTATTTCTGCCCTGCAAACCAGTTCATCTGTACCATTTTTCTAGGTTCCACCTATATGCATTAATATACAATATTTGTTTTTCTCTTTCTGACTTACTTCACTCTGTATGACAGTCTCTAGATCCATCGACTTCTACAAATGAACCAGTTTCATTCCTATTTTTGGCTGAGTAATATTCCATTTTATATATGTACCACATCTTTATCCATTCGTCTGTCTGTGGGCATTTAGGTTGCTTCCATTACCTGGCTATTGTAAATTGTGCTGCAATGAACATTGTGGTGAATGTGTCTTTTTGATTTATGGTTTTCTCTTGGTATATGCCAAAAAGTGGGATTGCAGGCTCCTATGGTAATTCTCTTTTTAGTTATTTAAAGGAACCTCCATACTGTTCTCCATAGTGAGTGTATCAATTTACCTTCCCACCAATAGTGGAAGAGGGTTCCTTTTGTCCACACCATCCCCGGAATTTGTTGTTTGTAGATTTGCTGATGATGCCGATTCTAAGAGGTGTGAGGTCATACCTCATTGTCGTTTGGATTTGCATTTCTCTAATAATTAGTGATGTTGAGCAGCTTTTCATGTGCGCCTTGGCCATCTCTGTGACTTCTTTAAAGAAACGTCTATATAGATCTTCTGCCCATTTTTGTACTGGGTTGTTTGTTTTATTAATATTAAGCTGCGTGAGCTGTTTATATATATTGGAGATGAAACCTTTGTCCATTGATTCGTTTGCGAACGTTTTCGCCCATTCTGAGGCTTGCCTTTTTCCATTCCCGTTTTTTTAACCAAAAAAGAAAGAAAGCAAAAGAAGCAGAACACTAATGTGCGTGAAATATGCCTCTTGAAACAGTCGTTTTGAAATATGGACGTCTTTTGCATTTTTTGGTCGGTATATGACCCCAGGATTTGTTTTCAGGGCAGGTGTCATTTACAGGCCTGCAACGATTTTGAATATCCACTGACCATTAGCGCTGGGATTAAAGCTGCTCTTGTGTGAAACGGCCACAAGGTGGCAGCAGTTCTCGCTTACCAAATCTGGTTACTAGGGCCACAGAGCCTCAATGGAAGTCCTGTTCTAGATTGGAATTTAGAATGGAATGTGTCAGGAGAAAGCCCCTCAAGTTTGTCTCACTACTTCTTGTTCGTGTTTTTAATTTAATTTTTTATTTTTTATTACAGCAAGTTTGATGACAACGTTTGGCTTCTTGTAGGTGTGCAAGATGTGGTTCTTTTACACATATACATAGGTCTGTTCTTCCTGGGACCCTTTTCCCATGTACGTTATGACAGAATGTTGAGTAGTCTTCTCTTGGTATTCCGTAGGTCTTTGGTGATTATATATTTCACCTGTGTTTGTATATGTCTGTTAACCCCGATATCCTAATGAATCCAATCCTCACACCTTTCCATTGGTGAACCATAAGTTTGTTTAATGAATCTGTGATTGCCCTTCTCCGTGGAAATATCTGCCCTGGTATCAATTTTTAGGTAACACCTATAAGTGATATCCTACGATATGTGTCTTTCACTTTCTGACTTACTACAAGTCACGTGATTACCTCTAGACTCATCTACGGTGCTGCAAATGGCATTGTGTCCTTTTTTCCCTTGGCTAATATTCTGTCTTAGCGAGGTCCTTTTTCTGCAATGTGATTCCCTGAGGGCTGAGGATTAGCTGACCTGGGCAGCCTGACCCTGCCGGCAAGCCCTCCCCAGGTGTACCTGGGTTGAGGTCAATATAAACAGCACTCCAGGCAGCAATAGCGCATGCAGCTGTGCCTGACTCCATATTCTCTGCCCTGTCAGCAGTCTTGGGGCTGTGCTGGTGGGAGGGTCTGAGGTTCCACGGCTTTGTTGGTGGCCCGGTGTGAGTGGGGCTCTGCTGGACTTTCTGCAGGAGTTGCCAGGCTGCCACCTGTAAAGAAGAGGATGTGTCACCCATAACTTCCACTGGAATTTCTCTCCGGGCTGAGGAAGGAAACAAAGGAGTGGGGGCCGGGACAGGAGGGGTATCTCAGGCAGGGAAATGGAAAGCTTCCAGAAGAGCGCCCGGGGCCAGGACCATCCTGGCTGGCCTGCAGGCAGCAAGTTGGCCTGCGTGCTGTCGCTGGTGTGGCTCCACGGCCCTTTCTCCAGGCTTTCAAGCCCTTGTACATATTCAGGTGTTTTACCTGGGAAGGGTGGGAACAGTTCAGTAGCAGCTGGCCTGGGGCTCAGCTCACGTTTACTCACAGAGGCCTCGGCATGGTCCCCCAGCTTTGCAGTGAGGACGCTCCTTGCATGGGGGGACGGGGCTGTTGGTTGTATGGAAGATGATTCCCCACCACTGACCAATTTCAGAATTGTTTACTGCTGGAACAAGTGCCTAGGTAGTGTTTTCCTCTGTATAACTGTTTGGTTTAGGATTTTTTTTTTTGGTTCAAGTTAGATTTTATTCCTCTTTTATATATTTATAGATATAAGCATGGGAATAATTCATTCATATAAATACATCTGTGTGAATGGAAGAACTTTTTCCTGTTTTATTTTTAAAAATTTTGAAATTTAATTTTGTTTATTTCTTTATACAGCAGGTTACTATTAGTTATATATTTTATTCATATACATGTATACAGGTCCATCCCAATCTCCCAACTCATCCCACCACCACCACCCCATGGCTTCCCCCACTTGGTGTCCATACGTTTGTTCTCTACCTCTGTGTCTCTATTTCTGCCCTGCAAACCAGTTCATCTGTACCATTTTTCTAGGTTCCACCTATATGCATTAATATACAATATTTGTTCTTCTCTTTCTGACTTACTTCACTCTGTATGACAGTCTCTAGATCCATCGACTTCTACAAATGAACCAGTTTCATTCCTATTTATGGCTGGGTAATATTCCATTTTATATATGTACCACATCTTTATCCATTCGTCTGTCTGTGGACATTTAGGTTGCTTCCATTACCTGGCTATTGTAAATTGTGCTGCAATGAACATTGTGGTGAATGTGTCTTTTTGATTCATGGTTTTCTCTGGGTATATGCCCAGAAGTGGGATTGCTGGATCCTATGGTAATTCTCTTTTTAGTTTTTTAAAGGAACCTCCATACTGTTCTCCATAGTGAGTGTATCAATTTACCTTCCCACCAATAGTGGAAGAGGGTTCCTTTTGTCCACACCATCCCTGGAATTTGTTGTTTGTAGATTTGCTGATGATGCCGATTCTAAGAGGTGTGAGGTCATACCTCATTGTCGTTTGGATTTGCATTTCTCTAATAATTAGTGATGTTGAGCAGCTTTTCATGTGCGTCTTGGCCATCTCTGTGACTTCTTTAAAGAAACGTCTATATAGATCTTCTGCCCATTTTTGTACTGGGTTGTTTGTTTTATTAATATTAAGCTGCGTGAGCTGTTTATATATATTGGAGATTAAACCTTTGTCCATTGATTCGTTTGCAAACGTTTTCGCCCATTCTGAGGCTTGCCATTTTCCATTCCCGTTTTTTTAACCAAAAAAGAAAGAAAGCAAAAGAAGCAGAACACTAATGTGCGTGAAATATGCCTCTTGAAACAGTCGTTTTGAAATATGGACGTCTTTTGAATTTTTTGGTCGGTATATGACCCCAGGATTTCTTTTCAGGGCAGGTGTCATTTACAGGCCTGCAACGATTTTGAATATCCACTGACCATTAGCGCTGGGATTAAAGCTGCTGTTGTGTGAAACGGCCACAAGGTGGCAGCAGTTCTCGCTTACCAAATCTGGTTACTAGGGCCACAGAGCCTCAATGGAAGTCCTGTTCTAGATTGGAATTTAGAATGGAATGTGCCAGGAGAAAGCCCCTCAAGTTTGTCTCACTACTTCTTGTTCGTGTTTTTAATTTAATTTTTTATTTTTTATTACAGCAAGTTTGATGACAACGTTTGGCTTCTTGTAGGTGTGCAAGATGTGGTTCTTTTACACATATACATAGGTCTGTTCTTCCTTGGACCCTTTTCCCATGTATGTTATGACAGAATGTTGAGTAGTCTTCTCTTGGTATTCCGTAGGTCTTTGGTGATTATATATTTCACCTGTGTTTGTATATGTCTGTTAACCCCGATATCCTAATGAATCCAATCCTCACACCTTTCCATTGGTGAACCATAAGTTTGTTTAATGAATCTGTGATTGCCCTTCTCCATGGAAATATCTGCCCTGGTATCAATTTTTAGGTAACACCTATAAGTGATATCCTACGATATGTGTCTTTCACTTTCTGACTTACTACAAGTCACGTGATTACCTCTAGACTCATCTACGGTGCTGCAAATGGCATTGTGTCCTTTTTTCCCTTGGCTAATATTCTGTCTTAGCGAGGTCCTTTTTCTGCAATGTGATTCCCTGAGGGCTGAGGATTAGCTGACCTGGGCAGCCTGACCCTGCCGGCAAGCCCTCCCCAGGTGTGCCTGTGTTGAGGTCAATATAAACTGCACTCCAGGCAGCAATAGCCCCTGCAGCTGTGCCTGACTCCATATTCTCTGCCCCGTCAGCAGTCTCGGGGCTGTGCTGGTGGGAGGGTGTGAGGGTCTACGGCTTTGTTGGTGGCCCGGTGTGAGTGGGGCTCTGCTGGACTTTCTGCAGGAGTTGCCAGGCTGCCACCTGTAAAGAATAGGATGTGTCACCCATAACTTCCACTGGAATTTCTCTCCGGGCTGAGGAAGGAAAAAAAGGAGTGTGGGCCAGGACAGGAGGGGTATCTCAGGCAGGGAAATGGAAAGCTTCCAGAAGAGCGCCCGGGGCCAGGACCCTCCTGGCTGGCCTGCAGGCAGCAAGTTGGCCTGCGTGCTGTCGCTGGTGTGGCTCCACGGCCCTTCCTCTAGGCTTTCAAGCCCTTGTACATATTCAGGTGTTTTACCTGGGAAGGGTGGGAACAGTTCAGTAGCAGCTGGCCTGGGGCTCAGCTGACGTTTACTCACAGACGCCTCGGCATGGTCCCCCAGCTTTGCAATGAGGACGCTCCTTGCATGGGGGGGCGGGGCTGCTGGCTGTATGGGAGACGATTCCCCACCTCTGCCCAATTTCAGAATTGTTTACCGCTGGAACAAGTGCCTTGGTAGGGTTTTCCTCTGTATAACTGTTTGGTTTAGGTTTTTTTTTTCTTTTTTGGTTCAAGTTAGATTTTATTCCTCTTTTATATATTTATAGATATAAGCATGGGAATAATTCATTCATATAAATACATCTGTGTGAATGGAAGAACTTTCTTCTGTTTTATTTTTAAAAATTTTGAAATTTAATTTTATTTATTTCTTTATACAGCAGGTTACTATTAGTTATATATTTTATGCATATACATGTATACAGGTCCATCCCAATCTCCCAACTCATCCCACCACCACCACCCCATGGCTTCCCCCACTTGGTGTCCATACGTTTGTTCTCTACCTCTGTGTCTCTATTTCTGTCCTGCATACCAGTTCATCTGTACCATTTTTCTAGGTTCCACATATATGCATTAATATACAATATTTGTTTTTCTCTTTCTGACTTACTTCACTCTGTATGACAGTCTCTAGATCCATCGACTTCTCTACAAATGACCCAGTTTCATTCCTTTTTATGGCTGAGCAATATTCCATTTTATATATGTACCACATCTTTATCCATTCGTCTTTGTGTGGGCATTTAGGTTGCTTCCATTACCTGGCTATTGTAAATAGTGCTGCAATGAACATTGTGGTGAATGTGTCTTTTTGATTTATGGTTTTCTCTGGGTATATGCCCAAAAGTGGGATTGCAGGCTCCTATGGTAATTCTCTTTTTAGTTATTTAAAGGAACATCCATACTGCTCTCCATAGTGATTGTATCAATTTACCTTCCCACCAATAGTGGAAGAGGGTTCCTTTTGTCCACACCATCCCCGGAATTTGTTGTTTGTAGATTTGCTGATGATGCCGATTCTAAGAGGTGTGAGGTCATACCTCATTGTCGTTTGGATTTGCATTTCTCTAATAATTAGTGATGTTGAGCAGCTTTTCATGTGCGTCTTGGCCATCTCTGTGACTTCTTTAAAGAAACGTCTATATAGATCTTCTGCCCATTTTTGTACTGGGTTGTTTGTTTTATTAATATTAAGCTGCGTGAGCTGTTTATATATATTGGAGATTAAACCTTTGTCCATTGATTCGTTTGCGAACGTTTTCGCCCATTCTGAGGCTGGCTTTTTTCCATTCTCGTTTTTTTAACCAAAAAAGAAAGAAAGCAAAAGAAGCAGAACACTAATGTGCGTGAAATATGCCTCTTGAAACAGTCGTTTTGAAATATGGACGTCTTTTGAATTTTTTGGTCGGTATATGACCCCAGGATTTGTTTTCAGGGCAGGTGTCATTTACAGGCCTGCAACGATTTTGAATATCCACTGACCATTAGCGCTGGGATTAAATCTGCTGTTGTGTGAAACGGCCACAAGGTGGCAGCAGTTCTCGCTTACCAAATCTGGTTACTAGGGCCACAGAGCCTCAATGGAAGTCCTGTTCTAGATTGGAATTTAGAATGGAATGTGCCAGGAGAAAGCCCCTCAAGTTTGTCTCACTACTTCTTGTTCGTGTTTTTAATTTAATTTTTTATTTTTTATTACAGCAAGTTTGATGACAACGTTTGGCTTCTTGTAGGTGTGCAAGATGTGGTTCTTTTACACATATACATAGGTCTGTTCTTCCTGGGACCCTTTTCCCATGTACGTTATGACAGAATGTTGAGTAGTCTTCTCTTGGTATTCCGTAGGTCTTTGGTGATTATATATTTCACCTGTGTTTGTATATGTCTGTTAACCCCGATATCCTAATGAATCCAATCCTCACACCTTTCCATTGGTGAACCATAAGTTTGTTTAATGAATCTGTGATTGCCCTTCTCCGTGGAAATATCTGCCCTGGTATCAATTTTTAGGTAACACCTATAAGTGATATCCTACGATATGTGTCTTTCACTTTCTGACTTACTACAAGTCACGTGATTACCTCTAGACTCATCTACGGTGCTGCAAATGGCATTGTGTCCTTTTTTCCCTTGGCTAATATTCTGTCTTAGCGAGGTCCTTTTTCTGCAATGTGATTCCCTGAGGGCTGAGGATTAGCTGACCTGGGCAGCCTGACCCTGCCGGCAAGCCCTCCCCAGGTGTACCTGGGTTGAGGTCAATATAAACAGCACTCCAGGCAGCAATAGCCCCTGCAGCTGTGCCTGACTCCATATTCTCTGCCCCGTCAGCAGTCTCGGGGCTCTGCTGGTGGGAGGGTGTGAGGGTCCACGGCTTTGTTGGTGGCCCGATGTGAGTGGGGCTCTGCTGGACTTTCTGCAGGAGTTGCCAGGCTGCCACCTGTAAAGAAGAGGATGTGTCACCCATAACTTGCACTGGAATTTCTCTCCGGGCTGAGGAAGGAAAAAAAGGAGTGGGGGCCGGGACAGGAGGGGTATCTCAGGCAGGGAAATGGAAAGCTTCCAGAAGAGCGCCCGGGGCCAGGACCATCCTGGCTGGCCTGCAGGCAGCAAGTTGGCCTGCGTGCTGTCGCTGGTGTGGCTCCACGGCCCTTCCTCCAGGCTTTCAAGCCCTTGTACATATTCAGGTGTTTTACCTGGGAAGGGTGGGAACAGTTCAGTAGCAGCTGGCCTTGGGCTCAGCTCACGTTTACTCACAGAGGCCTCGGCATGGTCCCCCAGCTTTGCAGTGAGGACGCTCCTTGCATGGGGGGATGGGGCTGTTGGTTGTATGGAAGATGATTCCCCACCACTGACCAATTTCAGAATTGTTTACTGCTGGAACAAGTGCCTAGGTAGTGTTTTCCTCTGTATAACTGTTTGGTTTAGGATTTAATTTTTGTTTTTTGGTTCAAGTTAGATTTTATTCCTCTTTTATATATTTATAGATATAAGCATGGGAATAATTCATTCATATAAATACATCTGTGTGAATGGAAGAACTTTTTCCTGTTTTATTTTTAAAAATTTTGAAATTTAATTTTGTTTATTTCTTTATACAGCAGGTTACTATTAGTTATATATTTTATGCATATACATGTATACAGGTCCATCCCAATCTCCCAACTCATCCCACCACCACCACCCCATGGCTTCCCCCACTTGGTGTCCATACGTTTGTTCTCTACCTCTGTGTCTCTATTTCTGCCCTGCAAACCAGTTCATCTGTACCATTTTTCTAGGTTCCACCTATATGCATTAATATACAATATTTGTTTTTCTCTTTCTGACTTACTTCACTCTGTATGACAGTCTCTAGATCCATCGACTTCTACAAATGAACCAGTTTCATTCCTATTTATGGCTGAGTAATATTCCATTTTATATATGTACCACATCTTTATCCATTCGTCTGTCTGTGGGCATTTAGGTTGCTTCCATTACCTGGCTATTGTAAATTGTGCTGCAATGAACATTGTGGTGAATGTGTCTTTTTGATTTATGGTTTTCTCTTGGTATATGCCAAAAAGTGGGATTGCAGGCTCCTATGGTAATTCTCTTTTTAGTTATTTAAAGGAACCTCCATACTGTTCTCCATAGTGAGTGTATCAATTTACCTTCCCACCAATAGTGGAAGAGGGTTCCTTTTGTCCACACCATCCCCGGAATTTGTTGTTTGTAGATTTGCTGATGATGCCGATTCTAAGAGGTGTGAGGTCATACCTCATTGTCGTTTGGATTTGCATTTCTCTAATAATTAGTGATGTTGAGCAGCTTTTCATGTGCGTCTTGGCCATCTCTGTGACTTCTTTAAAGAAACGTCTATATAGATCTTCTGCCCATTTTTGTACTGGGTTGTTTGTTTTATTAATATTAAGCTGCGTGAGCTGTTTATATATATTGGAGATTAAACCTTTGTCCATTGATTCGTTTGCGAACGTTTTCGCCCATTCTGAGGCTTGCCTTTTTCCATTCCCGTTTTTTTAACCAAAAAAGAAAGAAAGCAAAAGAAGCAGAACACTAATGTGCGTGAAATATGCCTCTTGAAACAGTCGTTTTGAAATATGGACGTCTTTTGCATTTTTTGGTCGGTATATGACCCCAGGATTTGTTTTCAGGGCAGGTGTCATTTACAGGCCTGCAACGATTTTGAATATCCACTGACCATTAGCGCTGGGATTAAAGCTGCTCTTGTGTGAAACGGCCACAAGGTGGCAGCAGTTCTCGCTTACCAAATCTGGTTACTAGGGCCACAGAGCCTCAATGGAAGTCCTGTTCTAGATTGGAATTTAGAATGGAATGTGTCAGGAGAAAGCCCCTCAAGTTTGTCTCACTACTTCTTGTTCGTGTTTTTAATTTAATTTTTTATTTTTTATTACAGCAAGTTTGATGACAACGTTTGGCTTCTTGTAGGTGTGCAAGATGTGGTTCTTTTACACATATACATAGGTCTGTTCTTCCTGGGACCCTTTTCCCATGTACGTTATGACAGAATGTTGAGTAGTCTTCTCTTGGTATTCCGTAGGTCTTTGGTGATTATATATTTCACCTGTGTTTGTATATGTCTGTTAACCCCGATATCCTAATGAATCCAATCCTCACACCTTTCCATTGGTGAACCATAAGTTTGTTTAATGAATCTGTGATTGCCCTTCTCCATGGAAATATCTGCCCTGGTATCAATTTTTAGGTAACACCTATAAGTGATATCCTACGATATGTGTCTTTCACTTTCTGACTTACTACAAGTCACGTGATTACCTCTAGACTCATCTACGGTGCTGCAAATGGCATTGTGTCCTTTTTTCCCTTGGCTAATATTCTGTCTTAGCGAGGTCCTTTTTCTGCAATGTGATTCCCTGAGGGCTGAGGATTAGCTGACCTGGGCAGCCTGACCCTGCCGGCAAGCCCTCCCCAGGTGTGCCTGTGTTGAGGTCAATATAAACTGCACTCCAGGCAGCAATAGCCCCTGCAGCTGTGCCTGACTCCATATTCTCTGCCCCGTCAGCAGTCTCGGGGCTGTGCTGGTGGGAGGGTGTGAGGGTCTACGGCTTTGTTGGTGGCCCGGTGTGAGTGGGGCTCTGCTGGACTTTCTGCAGGAGTTGCCAGGCTGCCACCTGTAAAGAATAGGATGTGTCACCCATAACTTCCACTGGAATTTCTCTCCGGGCTGAGGAAGGAAAAAAAGGAGTGTGGGCCAGGACAGGAGGGGTATCTCAGGCAGGGAAATGGAAAGCTTCCAGAAGAGCGCCCGGGGCCAGGACCCTCCTGGCTGGCCTGCAGGCAGCAAGTTGGCCTGCGTGCTGTCGCTGGTGTGGCTCCACGGCCCTTCCTCTAGGCTTTCAAGCCCTTGTACATATTCAGGTGTTTTACCTGGGAAGGGTGGGAACAGTTCAGTAGCAGCTGGCCTGGGGCTCAGCTGACGTTTACTCACAGACGCCTCGGCATGGTCCCCCAGCTTTGCAATGAGGACGCTCCTTGCATGGGGGGGCGGGGCTGCTGGCTGTATGGGAGACGATTCCCCACCTCTGCCCAATTTCAGAATTGTTTACCGCTGGAGCAAGTGCCTTGGTAGGGTTTTCCTCTGTATAACTGTTTGCTTTAGGTTTTTTTTTTCTTTTTTGGTTCAAGTTAGATTTTATTCCTCTTTTATATATTTATAGATATAAGCATGGGAATAATTCATTCATATAAATACATCTGTGTGAATGGAAGAACTTTTTCCTGTTTTATTTTTAAAAATTTTGAAATTTAATTTTGTTTATTTCTTTATACAGCAGGTTACTATTAGTTATATATTTTATGCATATACATGTATACAGGTCCATCCCAATCTCCCAACTCATCCCACCACCACCACCCCATGGCTTCCCCCACTTGGTGTCCATACGTTTGTTCTCTACCTCTGTGTCTCTATTTCTGCCCTGCAAACCAGTTCATCTGTACCATTTTTCTAGGTTCCACCTATATGCATTAATATACAATATTTGTTTTTCTCTTTCTGACTTACTTCACTCTGTATGACAGTCTCTAGATCCATCGACTTCTACAAATGAACCAGTTTCATTCCTATTTTTGGCTGAGTAATATTCCATTTTATATATGTACCACATCTTTATCCATTCGTCTGTCTGTGGGCATTTAGGTTGCTTCCATTACCTGGCTATTGTAAATTGTGCTGCAATGAACATTGTGGTGAATGTGTCTTTTTGATTTATGGTTTTCTCTTGGTATATGCCAAAAAGTGGGATTGCAGGCTCCTATGGTAATTCTCTTTTTAGTTATTTAAAGGAACCTCCATACTGTTCTCCATAGTGAGTGTATCAATTTACCTTCCCACCAATAGTGGAAGAGGGTTCCTTTTGTCCACACCATCCCCGGAATTTGTTGTTTGTAGATTTGCTGATGATGCCGATTCTAAGAGGTGTGAGGTCATACCTCATTGTCGTTTGGATTTGCATTTCTCTAATAATTAGTGATGTTGAGCAGCTTTTCATGTGCGTCTTGGCCATCTCTGTGACTTCTTTAAAGAAACGTCTATATAGATCTTCTGCCCATTTTTGTACTGGGTTGTTTGTTTTATTAATATTAAGCTGCGTGAGCTGTTTATATATATTGGAGATTAAACCTTTGTCCATTGATTCGTTTGCGAACGTTTTCGCCCATTCTGAGGCTTGCCTTTTTCCATTCCCGTTTTTTTAACCAAAAAAGAAAGAAAGCAAAAGAAGCAGAACACTAATGTGCGTGAAATATGCCTCTTGAAACAGTCGTTTTGAAATATGGACGTCTTTTGCATTTTTTGGTCGGTATATGACCCCAGGATTTGTTTTCAGGGCAGGTGTCATTTACAGGCCTGCAACGATTTTGAATATCCACTGACCATTAGCGCTGGGATTAAAGCTGCTCTTGTGTGAAACGGCCACAAGGTGGCAGCAGTTCTCGCTTACCAAATCTGGTTACTAGGGCCACAGAGCCTCAATGGAAGTCCTGTTCTAGATTGGAATTTAGAATGGAATGTGTCAGGAGAAAGCCCCTCAAGTTTGTCTCACTACTTCTTGTTCGTGTTTTTAATTTAATTTTTTATTTTTTATTACAGCAAGTTTGATGACAACGTTTGGCTTCTTGTAGGTGTGCAAGATGTGGTTCTTTTACACATATACATAGGTCTGTTCTTCCTGGGACCCTTTTCCCATGTACGTTATGACAGAATGTTGAGTAGTCTTCTCTTGGTATTCCGTAGGTCTTTGGTGATTATATATTTCACCTGTGTTTGTATATGTCTGTTAACCCCGATATCCTAATGAATCCAATCCTCACACCTTTCCATTGGTGAACCATAAGTTTGTTTAATGAATCTGTGATTGCCCTTCTCCGTGGAAATATCTGCCCTGGTATCAATTTTTAGGTAACACCTATAAGTGATATCCTACGATATGTGTCTTTCACTTTCTGACTTACTACAAGTCACGTGATTACCTCTAGACTCATCTACGGTGCTGCAAATGGCATTGTGTCCTTTTTTCCCTTGGCTAATATTCTGTCTTAGCGAGGTCCTTTTTCTGCAATGTGATTCCCTGAGGGCTGAGGATTAGCTGACCTGGGCAGCCTGACCCTGCCGGCAAGCCCTCCCCAGGTGTACCTGGGTTGAGGTCAATATAAACAGCACTCCAGGCAGCAATAGCGCATGCAGCTGTGCCTGACTCCATATTCTCTGCCCTGTCAGCAGTCTTGGGGCTGTGCTTGTGGGAGGGTCTGAGGGTCCACGGCTTTGTTGGTGGCCCGGTGTGAGTGGGGCTCTGCTGGACTTTCTGCAGGAGTTGCCAGGCTGCCACCTGTAAAGAAGAGGATGTGTCACCCATAACTTCCACTGGAATTTCTCTCCGGGCTGAGGAAGGAAACAAAGGAGTGGGGGCCGGGACTGGAGGGGTATCTCAGGCAGGGAAATGGAAAGCTTCCAGAAGAGCGCCCGGGGCCAGGACCATCCTGGCTGGCCTGCAGGCAGCAAGTTGGCCTGCGTGCTGTCGCTGGTGTGGCTCCACGGCCCTTTCTCCAGGCTTTCAAGCCCTTGTACATATTCAGGTGTTTTACCTGGGAAGGGTGGGAACAGTTCAGTAGCAGCTGGCCTGGGGCTCAGCTCACGTTTACTCACAGAGGCCTCGGCATGGTCCCCCAGCTTTGCAGTGAGGACGCTCCTTGCATGGGGGGACGGGGCTGTTGGTTGTATGGAAGATGATTCCCCACCACTGACCAATTTCAGAATTGTTTACTGCTGGAACAAGTGCCTAGGTAGTGTTTTCCTCTGTATAACTGTTTGGTTTAGGATTTTTTTTTTTTGGTTCAAGTTAGATTTTATTCCTCTTTTATATATTTATAGATATAAGCATGGGAATAATTCATTCATATAAATACATCTGTGTGAATGGAAGAACTTTTTCCTGTTTTATTTTTAAAAATTTTGAAATTTAATTTTGTTTATTTCTTTATACAGCAGGTTACTATTAGTTATATATTTTATTCATATACATGTATACAGGTCCATCCCAATCTCCCAACTCATCCCACCACCACCACCCCATGGCTTCCCCCACTTGGTGTCCATACGTTTGTTCTCTACCTCTGTGTCTCTATTTCTGCCCTGCAAACCAGTTCATCTGTACCATTTTTCTAGGTTCCACCTATATGCATTAATATACAATATTTGTTCTTCTCTTTCTGACTTACTTCACTCTGTATGACAGTCTCTAGATCCATCGACTTCTACAAATGAACCAGTTTCATTCCTATTTATGGCTGGGTAATATTCCATTTTATATATGTACCACATCTTTATCCATTCGTCTGTCTGTGGACATTTAGGTTGCTTCCATTACCTGGCTATTGTAAATTGTGCTGCAATGAACATTGTGGTGAATGTGTCTTTTTGATTCATGGTTTTCTCTGGGTATATGCCCAGAAGTGGGATTGCTGGATCCTATGGTAATTCTCTTTTTAGTTTTTTAAAGGAACCTCCATACTGTTCTCCATAGTGAGTGTATCAATTTACCTTCCCACCAATAGTGGAAGAGGGTTCCTTTTGTCCACACCATCCCTGGAATTTGTTGTTTGTAGATTTGCTGATGATGCCGATTCTAAGAGGTGTGAGGTCATACCTCATTGTCGTTTGGATTTGCATTTCTCTAATAATTAGTGATGTTGAGCAGCTTTTCATGTGCGTCTTGGCCATCTCTGTGACTTCTTTAAAGAAACGTCTATATAGATCTTCTGCCCATTTTTGTACTGGGTTGTTTGTTTTATTAATATTAAGCTGCGTGAGCTGTTTATATATATTGGAGATTAAACCTTTGTCCATTGATTCGTTTGCAAACGTTTTCGCCCATTCTGAGGCTTGCCATTTTCCATTCCCGTTTTTTTAACCAAAAAAGAAAGAAAGCAAAAGAAGCAGAACACTAATGTGCGTGAAATATGCCTCTTGAAACAGTCGTTTTGAAATATGGACGTCTTTTGAATTTTTTGGTCGGTATATGACCCCAGGATTTGTTTTCAGGGCAGGTGTCATTTACAGGCCTGCAACGATTTTGAATATCCACTGACCATTAGCGCTGGGATTAAAGCTGCTGTTGTGTGAAACGGCCACAAGGTGGCAGCAGTTCTCGCTTACCAAATCTGGTTATTAGGGCCACAGAGCCTCAATGGAAGTCCTGTTCTAGATTGGAATTTAGAATGGAATGTGCCAGGAGAAAGCCCCTCAAGTTTGTCTCACTACTTCTTGTTCGTGTTTTTAATTTAATTTTTTATTTTTTATTACAGCAAGTTTGATGACAACGTTTGGCTTCTTGTAGGTGTGCAAGATGTGGTTCTTTTACACATATACATAGGTCTGTTCTTCCTTGGACCCTTTTCCCATGTATGTTATGACAGAATGTTGAGTAGTCTTCTCTTGGTATTCCGTAGGTCTTTGGTGATTATATATTTCACCTGTGTTTGTATATGTCTGTTAACCCCGATATCCTAATGAATCCAATCCTCACACCTTTCCATTGGTGAACCATAAGTTTGTTTAATGAATCTGTGATTGCCCTTCTCCATGGAAATATCTGCCCTGGTATCAATTTTTAGGTAACACCTATAAGTGATATCCTACGATATGTGTCTTTCACTTTCTGACTTACTACAAGTCACGTGATTACCTCTAGACTCATCTACGGTGCTGCAAATGGCATTGTGTCCTTTTTTCCCTTGGCTAATATTCTGTCTTAGCGAGGTCCTTTTTCTGCAATGTGATTCCCTGAGGGCTGAGGATTAGCTGACCTGGGCAGCCTGACCCTGCGGGCAAGCCCTCCCCAGGTGTGCCTGTGTTGAGGTCAATATAAACTGCACTCCAGGCAGCAATAGCCCCTGCAGCTGTGCCTGACTCCATATTCTCTGCCCCGTCAGCAGTCTCGGGGCTGTGCTGGTGGGAGGGTGTGAGGGTCTACGGCTTTGTTGGTGGCCCGGTGTGAGTGGGGCTCTGCTGGACTTTCTGCAGGAGTTGCCAGGCTGCCACCTGTAAAGAATAGGATGTGTCACCCATAACTTCCACTGGAATTTCTCTCCGGGCTGTGGAAGGAAAAAAAGGAGTGTGGGCCAGGACAGGAGGGGTATCTCAGGCAGGGAAATGGAAAGCTTCCAGAAGAGCGCCCGGGGCCAGGACCATCCTGGCTGGCCTGCAGGCAGCAAGTTGGCCTGCGTGCTGTCGCTGGTGTGGCTCCACGGCCCTTCCTCTAGGCTTTCAAGCCCTTGTACATATTCAGGTGTTTTACCTGGGAAGGGTGGGAACAGTTCAGTAGCAGCTGGCCTGGGGCTCAGCTGACGTTTACTCACAGACGCCTTGGCATGGTCCCCCAGCTTTGCAATGAGGACGCTCCTTGCATGGGGGGGCGGGGCTGCTGGCTGTATGGGAGACGATTCCCCACCTCTGCCCAATTTCAGAATTGTTTACCGCTGGAGCAAGTGCCTTGGTAGGGTTTTCCTCTGTATAACTGTTTGCTTTAGGTTTTTTTTTTCTTTTTTGGTTCAAGTTAGATTTTATTCCTCTTTTATATATTTATAGATATAAGCATGGGAATAATTCATTCATATAAATACATCTGTGTGAATGGAAGAACTTTCTTCTGTTTTATTTTTAAAAATTTTGAAATTTAATTTTATTTATTTCTTTATACAGCAGGTTACTATTAGTTATATATTTTATGCATATACATGTATACAGGTCCATCCCAATCTCCCAACTCATCCCACCACCACCACCCCATGGCTTCCCCCACTTGGTGTCCATACGTTTGTTCTCTACCTCTGTGTCTCTATTTCTGTCCTGCATACCAGTTCATCTGTACCATTTTTCTAGGTTCCACATATATGCATTAATATACAATATTTGTTTTTCTCTTTCTGACTTACTTCACTCTGTATGACAGTCTCTAGATCCATCGACTTCTCTACAAATGACCCAGTTTCATTCCTTTTTATGGCTGAGCAATATTCCATTTTATATATGTACCACATCTTTATCCATTCGTCTTTCTGTGGGCATTTAGGTTGTTTCCATTACCTGGCTATTGTAAATTGTGCTGCAATGAACATTGTGGTGAATGTGTCTTTTTGATTTATGGTTTTCTCTGGGTATATGCCCAGAAGTGGGATTGCTGGATCCTATGGTAATTCTCTTTTTAGTTTTTTAAAGGAACATCCATACTGCTCTCCATAGTGATTGTATCAATTTACCTTCCCACCAATAGTGGAAGAGGGTTCCTTTTGTCCACACCATCCCCGGAATTTGTTGTTTGTAGATTTGCTGATGATGCCGATTCTAAGAGGTGTGAGGTCATACCTCATTGTCGTTTGGATTTGCATTTCTCTAATAATTAGTGATGTTGAGCAGCTTTTCATGTGCGTCTTGGCCATCTCTGTGACTTCTTTAAAGAAACGTCTATATAGATCTTCTGCCCATTTTTGTACTGGGTTGTTTGTTTTATTAATATTAAGCTGCGTGAGCTGTTTATATATATTGGAGATTAAACCTTTGTCCATTGATTCGTTTGCGAACGTTTTCGCCCATTCTGAGGCTGGCTTTTTTCCATTCCTGTTTTTTTAACCAAAAAAGAAAGAAAGCAAAAGAAGCAGAACACTAATGTGCGTGAAATATGCCTCTTGAAACAGTCGTTTTGAAATATGGACGTCTTTTGAATTTTTTGGTCGGTATATGACCCCAGGATTTGTTTTCAGGGCAGGTGTCATTTACAGGCCTGCAACGATTTTGAATATCCACTGACCATTAGCGCTGGGATTAAAGCTGCTGTTGTGTGAAACGGCCACAAGGTGGCAGCAGTTCTCGCTTACCAAATCTGGTTACTAGGGCCACAGAGCCTCAATGGAAGTCCTGTTCTAGATTGGAATTTAGAATGGAATGTGCCAGGAGAAAGCCCCTCAAGTTTGTCTCACTACTTCTTGTTCGTGTTTTTAATTTAATTTTTTATTTTTTATTACAGCAAGTTTGATGACAACGTTTGGCTTCTTGTAGGTGTGCAAGATGTGGTTCTTTTACACATATACATAGGTCTGTTCTTCCTGGGACCCTTTTCCCATGTACGTTATGACAGAATGTTGAGTAGTCTTCTCTTGGTATTCCGTAGGTCTTTGGTGATTATATATTTCACCTGTGTTTGTATATGTCTGTTAACCCCGATATCCTAATGAATCCAATCCTCACACCTTTCCATTGGTGAACCATAAGTTTGTTTAATGAATCTGTGATTGCCCTTCTCCGTGGAAATATCTGCCCTGGTATCAATTTTTAGGTAACACCTATAAGTGATATCCTACGATATGTGTCTTTCACTTTCTGACTTACTACAAGTCACGTGATTACCTCTAGACTCATCAACGGTGCTGCAAATGGCATTGTG
Organism: Mesoplodon densirostris; assembly: GCF_025265405.1. Taxonomy (NCBI): domain Eukaryota; kingdom Metazoa; phylum Chordata; class Mammalia; order Artiodactyla; family Ziphiidae; genus Mesoplodon; species Mesoplodon densirostris. Next base: position 94,361,751 of record NC_082672.1, read on the forward strand.
TCCTTTTTTCCCTTGGCTAATATTCTGTCTTAGCGAGGTCCTTTTTCTGCAATGTGATTCCCTGAGGGCTGAGGATTAGCTGACCTGGGCATCCTGACCCTGCCGGCAAGCCCTCCCCAGGTGTGCCTGGGTTGAGGTCAATATAAACAGCACTCCAGGCAGCAATAGCCCCTGCAGCTGTGCCTGACTCCATATTCTCTGCCCCGTCAGCAGTCTCGGGGCTCTGCTGGTGGGAGGGTGTGAGGGTCCATGGCTTTGTTGGTGGCCCGATGTGAGTGGGGCTCTGCTGGACTTTCTGCAGGAGTTGCCAGGCTGCCACGTGTAAAGAAGAGGATGTGTCACCCATAACTTGCACTGGAATTTCTCTCCGGGCTGAGGAAGGAAAAAAAGGAGTGGGGGCCGGGACAGGAGGGGTATCTCAGGCAGGGAAATGGAAAGCTTCCAGAAGAGCGCCCGGGGCCAGGACCATCCTGGCTGGCCTGCAGGCAGCAAGTTGTCCTGCGTGCTGTCGCTGGTGTGGCTCCACGGCCCTTCCTCCAGGCTTTCAAGCCCTTGTACATATTCAGGTGTTTTACCTGGGAAGGGTGGGAACAGTTCAGTAGCAGCTGGCCTTGGGCTCAGCTCACGTTTACTCACAGAGGCCTCGGCATGGTCCCCCAGCTTTGCAGTGAGGACGCTCCTTGCATGGGGGGACGGGGCTGTTGGTTGTATGGAAGATGATTCCCCACCACTGACCAATTTCAGAATTGTTTACTGCTGGAACAAGTGCCTAGGTAGTGTTTTCCTCTGTATAACTGTTTGGTTTAGGATTTAATTTTTGTTTTTTGGTTCAAGTTAGATTTTATTCCTCTTTTATATATTTATAGATATAAGCATGGGAATAATTCATTCATATAAATACATCTGTGTGAATGGAAGAACTTTTTCCTGTTTTATTTTTAAAAATTTTGAAATTTAATTTTGTTTATTTCTTTATACAGCAGGTTACTATTAGTTATATATTTTATGCATATACATGTATACAGGTCCATCCCAATCTCCCAACTCATCCCACCACCACCACCCCATGGCTTCCCCCACTTGGTGTCCATACGTTTGTTCTCTACCTCTGTGTCTCTATTTCTGCCCTGCAAACCAGTTCATCTGTACCATTTTTCTAGGTTCCACCTATATGCATTAATATACAATATTTGTTTTTCTCTTTCTGACTTACTTCACTCTGTATGACAGTCTCTAGATCCATCGACTTCTACAAATGAACCAGTTTCATTCCTATTTATGGCTGAGTAATATTCCATTTTATATATGTACCACATCTTTATCCATTCGTCTGTCTGTGGGCGTTTAGGTTGCTTCCATTACCTGGCTATTGTAAATTGTGCTGCAATGAACGTTGTGGTGAATGTGTCTTTTTGATTTATGGTTTTCTCTGGGTTTATGCCCAGAAGTGGGATTGCTGGATCCTAGGGTAATTCTCTTTTTAGTTTTTTAAAGGAACCTCCATACTGTTCTCCATAGTGAGTGTATCAATTTACCTTCCCACCAATAGTGGAAGAGGGTTCCTTTTGTCCACACCATCCCCGGAATTTGTTGTTTGTAGATTTGCTGATGATGCCGATTCTAAGAGGTGTGAGGTCATACCTCATTGTCGTTTGGATTTGCATTTCTCTAATAATTAGTGATGTTGAGCAGCTTTTCATGTGCGTCTTGGCCATCTCTGTGACTTCTTTAAAGAAACGTCTATATAGATCTTCTGCCCATTTTTGTACTGGGTTGTTTGTTTTATTAATATTAAGCTGCGTGAGCTGTTTATATATATTGGAGATTAAACCTTTGTCCATTGATTCGTTTGCGAATGTTTTCGCCCATTCTGAGGCTTGCCTTTTTCCATTCCCGTTTTTTTAACCAAAAAAGAAAGAAAGCAAAAGAAGCAGAACACTAATGTGCGTGAAATATGCCTCTTGAAACAGTCGTTTTGAAATATGGACGTCTTTTGCATTTTTTGGTCGGTATATGACCCCAGGATTTGTTTTCAGGGCAGGTGTCATTTACAGGCCTGCAACGATTTTGAATATCCACTGACCATTAGCGCTGGGATTAAAGCTGCTGTTGTGTGAAACGGCCACAAGGTGGCAGCAGTTCTCGCTTACCAAATCTGGTTACTAGGGCCACAGAGCCTCAATGGAAGTCCTGTTCTAGATTGGAATTTAGAATGGAATGTGCCAGGAGAAAGCCCCTCAAGTTTGTCTCACTACTTCTTGTTCGTGTTTTTAATTTAATTTTTTTTTATTACAGCAAGTTTGATGACAACGTTTGGCTTCTTGTAGGTGTGCAAGATGTGGTTCTTTTACACATATACATAGGTCTGTTCTTCCTGGGACCCTTTTCCCATGTACGTTATGACAGAATGTTGAGTAGTCTTCTCTTGGTATTCCGTAGGTCTTTGGTGATTATATATTTCACCTGTGTTTGTATATGTCTGTTAACCCCGATATCCTAATGAATCCAATCCTCACACCTTTCCATTGGTGAACCATAAGTTTGTTTAATGAATCTGTGATTGCCCTTCTCCGTGGAAATATCTGCCCTGGTATCAATTTTTAGGTAACACCTATAAGTGATATCCTACGATATGTGTCTTTCACTTTCTGACTTACTACAAGTCACGTGATTACCTCTAGACTCATCTACGGTGCTGCAAATGGCATTGTGTCCTTTTTTCCCTTGGCTAATATTCTGTCTTAGCGAGGTCCTTTTTCTGCAATGTGATTCCCTGAGGGCTGAGGATTAGCTGACCTGGGCAGCCTGACCCTGCCGGCAAGCCCTCCCCAGGTGTGCCTGGGTTGAGGTCAATATAAACAGCACTCCAGGCAGCATTAGCCCCTGCAGCTGTGCCTGACTCTATATTCTCTGCCCCGTCAGCAGTCTCGGGGCTGTGCTGGTGGGAGGGTGTGAGGTTCCACGGCTTTGTTGGTGGCCCGGTGTGAGTGGGGCTCTGCTGGACTTTCTGCAGGAGTTGCCAGGCTGCCACCTGTAAAGAAGAGGATGTGTCACCCATAACTTGCACTGGAATTTCTCTCCGGGCTGAGGAAGGAAAAAAAGGAGTGGGGGCCGGGACAGGAGGGGTATCTCAGGCAGGGAAATGGAAAGCTTCCAGAAGAGCGCCCGGGGCCAGGACCATCCTGGCTGGCCTGCAGGCAGCAAGTTGGCCTGCGTGCTGTCGCTGGTGTGGCTCCACGGCCCTTCCTCCAGGCTTTCAAGCCCTTGTACATATTCAGGTGTTTTACCTGGGAAGGGTGGGAACAGTTCAGTAGCAGCTGGCCTGGGGCTCAGCTCACGTTTACTCACAGAGGCCTCGGCATGGTCCCCCAGCTTTGCAGTGAGGACGCTCCTTGCATGGGGGGACGGGGCGGTTGGTTGTATGGAAGATGATTCCCCACCACTGACCAATTTCAGAATTGTTTACTGCTGGAACAAGTGCCTAGGTAGTGTTTTCCTCTGTATAACTGTTTGGTTTAGGATTTATTTTTTGTTTTTTGGTTCAAGTTAGATTTTATTCCTCTTTTATATATTTATAGATATAAGCATGGGAATAATTCATTCATATAAATACATCTGTGTGAATGGAAGAACTTTTTCCTGTTTTATTTTTAAAAATTTTGAAATTTAATTTTGTTTATTTCTTTATACAGCAGGTTACTATTAGTTATATATTTTATGCATATACATGTATACAGGTCCATCGCAATCTCCCAACTCATCCCACCACCACCACCCCATGGCTTCCCCCACTTGGTGTCCATACGTTTGTTCTCTACCTCTGTGTCTCTATTTCTGCCCTGCAAACCAGTTCATCTGTACCATTTTTCTAGGTTCCACCTATATGCATTAGTATACAATATTTGTTTTTCTCTTTCTGACTTACTTCACTCTGTATGACAGTCTCTAGATCCATCGACTTCTACAAATGAACCAGTTTCATTCCTATTTATGGCTGAGTAATATTCCATTTTATATATGTACCACATCTTTATCCATTCGTCTGTCTGTGGGCGTTTAGGTTGCTTCCATTACCTGGCTATTGTAAATTGTGCTGCAATGAACATTGTGGTGAATGTGTCTTTTTGATTTATGGTTTTCTCTGGGTTTATGCCCAGAAGTGGGATTGCTGGATCCTAGGGTAATTCTCTTTTTAGTTTTTTAAAGGAACCTCCATACTGTTCTCCATAGTGAGTGTATCAATTTACCTTCCCACCAATAGTGGAAGAGGGTTCCTTTTGTCCACACCATCCCCGGAATTTGTTGTTTGTAGATTTGCTGATGATGCCGATTCTAAGAGGTGTGAGGTCATACCTCATTGTCGTTTGGATTTGCATTTCTCTAATAATTAGTGATGTTGAGCAGCTTTTCATGTGCGTCTTGGCCATCTCTGTGACTTCTTTAAAGAAACGTCTATATAGATCTTCTGCCCATTTTTGTACTGGGTTGTTTGTTTTATTAATATTAAGCTGCGTGAGCTGTTTATATATATTGGAGATTAAACCTTTGTCCATTGATTCGTTTGCGAATGTTTTCGCCCATTCTGAGGCTTGCCTTTTTCCATTCCCGTTTTTTTAACCAAAAAAGAAAGAAAGCAAAAGAAGCAGAACACTAATGTGCGTGAAATATGCCTCTTGAAACAGTCGTTTTGAAATATGGACGTCTTTTGAATTTTTTGGTCGGTATATGACCCCAGGATTTGTTTTCAGGGCAGGTGTCATTTACAGGCCTGCAACGATTTTGAATATCCACTGACCATTAGCGCTGGGATTAAAGCTGCTGTTGTGTGAAACGGCCACAAGGTGGCAGCAGTTCTCGCTTACCAAATCTGGTTACTAGGGCCACAGAGCCTCAATGGAAGTCCTGTTCTAGATTGGAATTTAGAATGGAATGTGCCAGGAGAAAGCCCCTCAAGTTTGTCTCACTACTTCTTGTTCGTGTTTTTAATTTAATTTTTTTTTATTACAGCAAGTTTGATGACAACGTTTGGCTTCTTGTAGGTGTGCAAGATGTGGTTCTTTTACACATATACATAGGTCTGTTCTTCCTGGGACCCTTTTCCCATGTACGTTATGACAGAATGTTGAGTAGTCTTCTCTTGGTATTCCGTAGGTCTTTGGTGATTATATATTTCACCTGTGTTTGTATATGTCTGTTAACCCCGATATCCTAATGAATCCAATCCTCACACCTTTCCATTGGTGAACCATAAGTTTGTTTAATGAATCTGTGATTGCCCTTCTCCGTGGAAATATCTGCCCTGGTATCAATTTTTAGGTAACACCTATAAGTGATATCCTACGATATGTGTCTTTCACTTTCTGACTTACTACAAGTCACGTGATTACCTCTAGACTCATCTACGGTGCTGCAAATGGCATTGTGTCCTTTTTTCCCTTGGCTAATATTCTGTCTTAGCGAGGTCCTTTTTCTGCAATGTGATTCCCTGAGGGCTGAGGATTAGCTGACCTGGGCAGCCTGACCCTGCCGGCAAGCCCTCCCCAGGTGTGCCTGGGTTGAGGTCAATATAAACAGCACTCCAGGCAGCATTAGCCCCTGCAGCTGTGCCTGACTCTATATTCTCTGCCCCGTCAGCAGTCTCGGGGCTGTGCTGGTGGGAGGGTGTGAGGTTCCACGGCTTTGTTGGTGGCCCGGTGTGAGTGGGGCTCTGCTGGACTTTCTGCAGGAGTTGCCAGGCTGCCACCTGTAAAGAAGAGGATGTGTCACCCATAACTTGCACTGGAATTTCTCTCCGGGCTGAGGAAGGAAAAAAAGGAGTGGGGGCCGGGACAGGAGGGGTATCTCAGGCAGGGAAATGGAAAGCTTCCAGAAGAGCGCCCGGGGCCAGGACCATCCTGGCTGGCCTGCAGGCAGCAAGTTGGCCTGCGTGCTGTCGCTGGTGTGGCTCCACGGCCCTTCCTCCAGGCTTTCAAGCCCTTGTACATATTCAGGTGTTTTACCTGGGAAGGGTGGGAACAGTTCAGTAGCAGCTGGCCTGGGGCTCAGCTCACGTTTACTCACAGAGGCCTCGGCATGGTCCCCCAGCTTTGCAGTGAGGACGCTCCTTGCATGGGGGGACGGGGCGGTTGGTTGTATGGAAGATGATTCCCCACCACTGACCAATTTCAGAATTGTTTACTGCTGGAACAAGTGCCTAGGTAGTGTTTTCCTCTGTATAACTGTTTGGTTTAGGATTTATTTTTTGTTTTTTGGTTCAAGTTAGATTTTATTCCTCTTTTATATATTTATAGATATAAGCATGGGAATAATTCATTCATATAAATACATCTGTGTGAATGGAAGAACTTTTTCCTGTTTTATTTTTAAAATTTTTGAAATTTAATTTAGTTTATTTCTTTATACAGCAGGTTACTATTAGTTATATATTTTATGCATATACATGTATACAGGTCCATCGCAATCTCCCAACTCATCCCACCACCACCACCCCATGGCTTCCCCCACTTGGTGTCCATACGTTTGTTCTCTACCTCTGTGTCTCTATTTCTGCCCTGCAAACCAGTTCATCTGTACCATTTTTCTAGGTTCCACCTATATGCATTAGTATACAATATTTGTTTTTCTCTTTCTGACTTACTTCACTCTCTATGACAGTCTCTAGATCCATCGACTTCTACAAATGAACCAGTTTCATTCCTATTTATGGCTGAGTAATATTCCATTTTATATATGTACCACATCTTTATCCATTCGTCTGTCTGTGGGCGTTTAGGTTGCTTCCATTACCTGGCTATTGTAAATTGTGCTGCAATGAACGTTGTGGTGAATGTGTCTTTTTGATTTATGGTTTTCTCTGGGTTTATGCCCAGAAGTGGGATTGCTGGATCCTAGGGTAATTCTCTTTTTAGTTTTTTAAAGGAACCTCCATACTGTTCTCCATAGTGAGTGTATCAATTTACCTTCCCACCAATAGTGGAAGAGGGTTCCTTTTGTCCACACCATCCCCGGAATTTGTTGTTTGTAGATTTGCTGATGATGCCGATTCTAAGAGGTGTGAGGTCATACCTCATTGTCGTTTGGATTTGCATTTCTCTAATAATTAGTGATGTTGAGCAGCTTTTCATGTGCGTCTTGGCCATCTCTGTGACTTCTTTAAAGAAACGTCTATATAGATCTTCTGCCCATTTTTGTACTGGGTTGTTTGTTTTATTAATATTAAGCTGCGTGAGCTGTTTATATATATTGGAGATTAAACCTTTGTCCATTGATTCGTTTGCGAACGTTTTCGCCCATTCTGAGGCTTGCCTTTTTCCATTCCCGTTTTTTTAACCAAAAAAGAAAGAAAGCAAAAGAAGCAGAACACTAATGTGCGTGAAATATGCCTCTTGAAACAGTCGTTTTGAAATATGGACGTCTTTTGCATTTTTTGGTCGGTATATGACCCCAGGATTTGTTTTCAGGGCAGGTGTCATTTACAGGCCTGCAACGATTTTGAATATCCACTGACCATTAGCGCTGGGATTAAAGCTGCTGTTGTGTGAAACGGCCACAAGGTGGCAGCAGTTCTCGCTTACCAAATCTGGTTACTAGGGCCACAGAGCCTCAATGGAAGTCCTGTTCTAGATTGGAATTTAGAATGGAATGTGCCAGGAGAAAGCCCCTCAAGTTTGTCTCACTACTTCTTGTTCGTGTTTTTAATTTAATTTTTTATTTTTTATTACAGCAAGTTTGATGACAACGTTTGGCTTCTTGTAGGTGTGCAAGATGTGGTTCTTTTACACATATACATAGGTCTGTTCTTCCTGGGACCCTTTTCCCATGTACGTTATGACAGAATGTTGAGTAGTCTTCTCTTGGTATTCCGTAGGTCTTTGGTGATTATATATTTCACCTGTGTTTGTATATGTCTGTTAACCCCGATATCCTAATGAATCCAATCCTCACACCTTTCCATTGGTGAACCATAAGTTTGTTTAATGAATCTGTGATTGCCCTTCTCCGTGGAAATATCTGCCCTGGTATCAATTTTTAGGTAACACCTATAAGTGATATCCTACGATATGTGTCTTTCACTTTCTGACTTACTACAAGTCACGTGATTACCTCTAGACTCATCTACGGTGCTGCAAATGGCATTGTGTCCTTTTTTCCCTTGGCTAATATTCTGTCTTAGCGAGGTCCTTTTTCTGCAATGTGATTCCCTGAGGGCTGAGGATTAGCTGACCTGGGCAGCCTGACCCTGCCGGCAAGCCCTCCCCAGGTGTGCCTGGGTTGAGGTCAATATAAACAGCACTCCAGGCAGCATTAGCCCCTGCAGCTGTGCCTGACTCCATATTCTCTGCCCCGTCAGCAGTCTCGGGGCTGTGCTGGTGGGAGGGTGTGAGGGTCCACGGCTTTGTTGGTGGCCCGGTGTGAGTGGGGCTCTGCTGGACTTTCTGCAGGAGTTGCCAGGCTGCCACCTGTAAAGAAGAGGATGTGTCACCCATAACTTGCACTGGAATTTCTCTCCGGGCTGAGGAAGGAAAAAAAGGAGTGGGGGCCGGGACAGGAGGGGTATCTCAGGCAGGGAAATGGAAAGCTTCCAGAAGAGCGCCCGGGGCCAGGACCATCCTGGCTGGCCTGCAGGCAGCAAGTTGGCCTGCGTGCTGTCGCTGGTGTGGCTCCACGGCCCTTCCTCCAGGCTTTCAAGCCCTTGTACATATTCAGGTGTTTTACCTGGGAAGGGTGGGAACAGTTCAGTAGCAGCTGGCCTTGGGCTCAGCTCACGTTTACTCACAGAGGCCTCGGCATGGTCCCCCAGCTTTGCAGTGAGGACGCTCCTTGCATGGGGGGACGGGGCTGTTGGTTGTATGGAAGATGATTCCCCACCACTGACCAATTTCAGAATTGTTTACTGCTGGAACAAGTGCCTAGGTAGTGTTTTCCTCTGTATAACTGTTTGGTTTAGGATTTATTTTTTGTTTTTTGGTTCAAGTTAGATTTTATTCCTCTTTTATATATTTATAGATATAAGCATGGGAATAATTCATTCATATAAATACATCTGTGTGAATGGAAGAACTTTTTCCTGTTTTATTTTTAAAAATTTTGAAATTTAATTTAGTTTATTTCTTTATACAGCAGGTTACTATTAGTTATATATTTTATGCATATACATGTATACAGGTCCATCGCAATCTCCCAACTCATCCCACCACCACCACCCCATGGCTTCCCCCACTTGGTGTCCATACGTTTGTTCTCTACCTCTGTGTCTCTATTTCTGCCCTGCAAACCAGTTCATCTGTACCATTTTTCTAGGTTCCACCTATATGCATTAGTATACAATATTTGTTTTTCTCTTTCTGACTTACTTCACTCTGTATGACAGTCTCTAGATCCATCGACTTCTACAAATGAACCAGTTTCATTCCTATTTATGGCTGAGTAATATTCCATTTTATATATGTACCACATCTTTATCCATTCGTCTGTCTGTGGGCATTTAGGTTGCTTCCATTACCTGGCTATTGTAAATTGTGCTGCAATGAACATTGTGGTGAATGTGTCTCTTTGATTTATGGTTTTCTCTGGGTTTATGCCCAGAAGTGGGATTGCTGGATCCTAGGGTAATTCTCTTTTTAGTTTTTTAAAGGAACCTCCATACTGTTCTCCATAGTGAGTGTATCAATTTACCTTCCCACCAATAGTGGAAGAGGGTTCCTTTTGTCCACACCATCCCCGGAATTTGTTGTTTGTAGATTTGCTGATGATGCCGATTCTAAGAGGTGTGAGGTCATACCTCATTGTCGTTTGGATTTGCATTTCTCTAATAATTAGTGATGTTGAGCAGCTTTTCATGTGCGTCTTGGCCATCTCTGTGACTTCTTTAAAGAAACGTCTATATAGATCTTCTGCCCATTTTTGTACTGGGTTGTTTGTTTTATTAATATTAAGCTGCGTGAGCTGTTTATATATATTGGAGATTAAACCTTTGTCCATTGATTCGTTTGCGAACGTTTTCGCCCATTCTGAGGCTTGCCTTTTTCCATTCCCGTTTTTTTAACCAAAAAAGAAAGAAAGCAAAAGAAGCAGAACACTAATGTGCGTGAAATATGCCTCTTGAAACAGTCGTTTTGAAATATGGACGTCTTTTGAATTTTTTGGTCGGTATATGACCCCAGGATTTGTTTTCAGGGCAGGTGTCATTTACAGGCCTGCAACGATTTTGAATATCCACTGACCATTAGCGCTGGGATTAAAGCTGCTGTTGTGTGAAACGGCCACAAGGTGGCAGCAGTTCTCGCTTACCAAATCTGGTTACTAGGGCCACAGAGCCTCAATGGAAGTCCTGTTCTAGATTGGAATTTAGAATGGAATGTGCCAGGAGAAAGCCCCTCAAGTTTGTCTCACTACTTCTTGTTCGTGTTTTTAATTTAATTTTTTTTTTATTACAGCAAGTTTGATGACAACGTTTGGCTTCTTGTAGGTGTGCAAGATGTGGTTCTTTTACACATATACATAGGTCTGTTCTTCCTGGGACCCTTTTCCCATGTACGTTATGACAGAATGTTGAGTAGTCTTCTCTTGGTATTCCGTAGGTCTTTGGTGATTATATATTTCACCTGTGTTTGTATATGTCTGTTAACCCCGATATCCTAATGAATCCAATCCTCACACCTTTCCATTGGTGAACCATAAGTTTGTTTAATGAATCTGTGATTGCCCTTCTCCGTGGAAATATCTGCCCTGGTATCAATTTTTAGGTAACACCTATAAGTGATATCCTACGATATGTGTCTTTCACTTTCTGACTTACTACAAGTCACGTGATTACCTCTAGACTCATCTACGGTGCTGCAAATGGCATTGTGTCCTTTTTTCCCTTGGCTAATATTCTGTCTTAGCGAGGTCCTTTTTCTGCAATGTGATTCCCTGAGGGCTGAGGATTAGCTGACCTGGGCAGCCTGACCCTGCCGGCAAGCCCTCCCCAGGTGTGCCTGGGTTGAGGTCAATATAAACAGCACTCCAGGCAGCATTAGCCCCTGCAGCTGTGCCTGACTCCATATTCTCTGCCCCGTCAGCAGTCTCAGGGCTGTGCTGGTGGGAGGGTGTGAGGGTCCACGGCTTTGTTGGTGGCCCGGTGTGAGTGGGGCTCTGCTGGACTTTCTGCAGGAGTTGCCAGGCTGCCACGTGTAAAGAAGAGGATGTGTCACCCATAACTTGCACTGGAATTTCTCTCCGGGCTGAGGAAGGAAAAAAAGGAGTGGGGGCCGGGACAGGAGGGGTATCTCAGGCAGGGAAATGGAAAGCTTCCAGAAGAGCGCCCGGGGCCAGGACCATCCTGGCTGGCCTGCAGGCAGCAAGTTGGCCTGCGTGCTGTCGCTGGTGTGGCTCCACGGCCCTTCCTCCAGGCTTTCAAGCCCTTGTACATATTCAGGTGTTTTACCTGGGAAGGGTGGGAACAGTTCAGTAGCAGCTGGCCTGGGGCTCAGCTCACGTTTACTCACAGAGGCCTCGGCATGGTCCCCCAGCTTTGCAGTGAGGACGCTCCTTGCATGGGGGGACGGGGCTGTTGGTTGTATGGAAGATGATTCCCCACCACTGACCAATTTCAGAATTGTTTACTGCTGGAACAAGTGCCTAGGTAGTGTTTTCCTCTGTATAACTGTTTGGTTTAGGATTTAATTTTTGTTTTTTGGTTCAAGTTAGATTTTATTCCTCTTTTATATATTTATAGATATAAGCATGGGAATAATTCATTCATATAAATACATCTGTGTGAATGGAAGAACTTTTTCCTGTTTTATTTTTAAAAATTTTGAAATTTAATTTAGTTTATTTCTTTATACAGCAGGTTACTATTAGTTATATATTTTATGCATATACATGTATACAGGTCCATCGCAATCTCCCAACTCATCCCACCACCACCACCCCATGGCTTCCCCCACTTGGTGTCCATACGTTTGTTCTCTACCTCTGTGTCTCTATTTCTGCCCTGCAAACCAGTTCATCTGTACCATTTTTCTAGGTTCCACCTATATGCATTAGTATACAATATTTGTTTTTCTCTTTCTGACTTACTTCACTCTGTATGACAGTCTCTAGATCCATCGACTTCTACAAATGAACCAGTTTCATTCCTATTTATGGCTGAGTAATATTCCATTTTATATATGTACCACATCTTTATCCATTCGTCTGTCTGTGGGCATTTAGGTTGCTTCCATTACCTGGCTATTGTAAATTGTGCTGCAATGAACATTGTGGTGAATGTGTCTTTTTGATTTATGGTTTTCTCTGGGTTTATGCCCAGAAGTGGGATTGCTGGATCCTAGGGTAATTCTCTTTTTAGTTTTTTAAAGGAACCTCCATACTGTTCTCCATAGTGAGTGTATCAATTTACCTTCCCACCAATAGTGGAAGAGGGTTCCTTTTGTCCACACCATCCCCGGAATTTGTTGTTTGTAGATTTGCTGATGATGCCGATTCTAAGAGGTGTGAGGTCATACCTCATTGTCGTTTGGATTTGCATTTCTCTAATAATTAGTGATGTTGAGCAGCTTTTCATGTGCGTCTTGGCCATCTCTGTGACTTCTTTAAAGAAACGTCTATATAGATCTTCTGCCCATTTTTGTACTGGGTTGTTTGTTTTATTAATATTAAGCTGCGTGAGCTGTTTATATATATTGGAGATTAAACCTTTGTCCATTGATTCGTTTGCGAACGTTTTCGCCCATTCTGAGGCTTGCCTTTTTCCATTCCCGTTTTTTTAACCAAAAAAGAAAGAAAGCAAAAGAAGCAGAACACTAATGTGCGTGAAATATGCCTCTTGAAACAGTCGTTTTGAAATATGGACGTCTTTTGCATTTTTTGGTCGGTATATGACCCCAGGATTTGTTTTCAGGGCAGGTGTCATTTACAGGCCTGCAACGATTTTGAATATCCACTGACCATTAGCGCTGGGATTAAAGCTGCTGTTGTGTGAAACGGCCACAAGGTGGCAGCAGTTCTCGCTTACCAAATCTGGTTACTAGGGCCACAGAGCCTCAATGGAAGTCCTGTTCTAGATTGGAATTTAGAATGGAATGTGCCAGGAGAAAGCCCCTCAAGTTTGTCTCACTACTTCTTGTTCGTGTTTTTAATTTAATTTTTTTTTTATTACAGCAAGTTTGATGACAACGTTTGGCTTCTTGTAGGTGTGCAAGATGTGGTTCTTTTACACATATACATAGGTCTGTTCTTCCTGGGACCCTTTTCCCATGTACGTTATGACAGAATGTTGAGTAGTCTTCTCTTGGTATTCCGTAGGTCTTTGGTGATTATATATTTCACCTGTGTTTGTATATGTCTGTTAACCCCGATATCCTAATGAATCCAATCCTCACACCTTTCCATTGGTGAACCATAAGTTTGTTTAATGAATCTGTGATTGCCCTTCTCCGTGGAAATATCTGCCCTGGTATCAATTTTTAGGTAACACCTATAAGTGATATCCTACGATATGTGTCTTTCACTTTCTGACTTACTACAAGTCACGTGATTACCTCTAGACTCATCTACGGTGCTGCAAATGGCATTGTGTCCTTTTTTCCCTTGGCTAATATTCTGTCTTAGCGAGGTCCTTTTTCTGCAATGTGATTCCCTGAGGGCTGAGGATTAGCTGACCTGGGCAGCCTGACCCTGCCGGCAAGCCCTCCCCAGGTGTGCCTGGGTTGAGGTCAATATAAACAGCACTCCAGGCAGCATTAGCCCCTGCAGCTGTGCCTGACTCCATATTCTCTGCCCCGTCAGCAGTCTCGGGGCTGTGCTGGTGGGAGGGTGTGAGGGTCCACGGCTTTGTTGGTGGCCCGGTGTGAGTGGGGCTCTGCTGGACTTTCTGCAGGAGTTGCCAGGCTGCCACGTGTAAAGAAGAGGATGTGTCACCCATAACTTGCACTGGAATTTCTCTCCGGGCTGAGGAAGGAAAAAAAGGAGTGGGGGCCGGGACAGGAGGGGTATCTCAGGCAGGGAAATGGAAAGCTTCCAGAAGAGCGCCCGGGGCCAGGACCATCCTGGCTGGCCTGCAGGCAGCAAGTTGGCCTGCGTGCTGTCGCTGGTGTGGCTCCACGGCCCTTCCTCCAGGCTTTCAAGCCCTTGTACATATTCAGGTGTTTTACCTGGGAAGGGTGGGAACAGTTCAGTAGCAGCTGGCCTGGGGCTCAGCTCACGTTTACTCACAGAGGCCTCGGCATGGTCCCCCAGCTTTGCAGTGAGGACGCTCCTTGCATGGGGGGACGGGGCTGTTGGTTGTATGGAAGATGATTCCCCACCACTGACCAATTTCAGAATTGTTTACTGCTGGAACAAGTGCCTAGGTAGTGTTTTCCTCTGTATAACTGTTTGGTTTAGGATTTAATTTTTGTTTTTTGGTTCAAGTTAGATTTTATTCCTCTTTTATATATTTATAGATATAAGCATGGGAATAATTCATTCATATAAATACATCTGTGTGAATGGAAGAACTTTTTCCTGTTTTATTTTTAAAAATTTTGAAATTTAATTTTGTTTATTTCTTTATACAGCAGGTTACTATTAGTTATATATTTTATGCATATACATGTATACAGGTCCATCGCAATCTCCCAACTCATCCCACCACCACCACCCCATGGCTTCCCCCACTTGGTGTCCATACGTTTGTTCTCTACCTCTGTGTCTCTATTTCTGCCCTGCAAACCAGTTCATCTGTACCATTTTTCTAGGTTCCACCTATATGCATTAGTATACAATATTTGTTTTTCTCTTTCTGACTTACTTCACTCTCTATGACAGTCTCTAGATCCATCGACTTCTACAAATGAACCAGTTTCATTCCTATTTATGGCTGAGTAATATTCCATTTTATATATGTACCACATCTTTATCCATTCGTCTGTCTGTGGGCATTTAGGTTGCTTCCATTACCTGGCTATTGTAAATTGTGCTGCAATGAACATTGTGGTGAATGTGTCTTTTTGATTTATGGTTTTCTCTGGGTTTATGCCCAGAAGTGGGATTGCTGGATCCTAGGGTAATTCTCTTTTTAGTTTTTTAAAGGAACCTCCATACTGTTCTCCATAGTGAGTGTATCAATTTACCTTCCCACCAATAGTGGAAGAGGGTTCCTTTTGTCCACACCATCCCCGGAATTTGTTGTTTGTAGATTTGCTGATGATGCCGATTCTAAGAGGTGTGAGGTCATACCTCATTGTCGTTTGGATTTGCATTTCTCTAATAATTAGTGATGTTGAGCAGCTTTTCATGTGCGTCTTGGCCATCTCTGTGACTTCTTTAAAGAAACGTCTATATAGATCTTCTGCCCATTTTTGTACTGGGTTGTTTGTTTTATTAATATTAAGCTGCGTGAGCTGTTTATATATATTGGAGATTAAACCTTTGTCCATTGATTCGTTTGCGAACGTTTTCGCCCATTCTGAGGCTTGCCTTTTTCCATTCCCGTTTTTTTAACCAAAAAAGAAAGAAAGCAAAAGAAGCAGAACACTAATGTGCGTGAAATATGCCTCTTGAAACAGTCGTTTTGAAATATGGACGTCTTTTGCATTTTTTGGTCGGTATATGACCCCAGGATTTGTTTTCAGGGCAGGTGTCATTTACAGGCCTGCAACGATTTTGAATATCCACTGACCATTAGCGCTGGGATTAAAGCTGCTGTTGTGTGAAACGGCCACAAGGTGGCAGCAGTTCTCGCTTACCAAATCTGGTTACTAGGGCCACAGAGCCTCAATGGAAGTCCTGTTCTAGATTGGAATTTAGAATGGAATGTGCCAGGAGAAAGCCCCTCAAGTTTGTCTCACTACTTCTTGTTCGTGTTTTTAATTTAATTTTTTTTTTTATTACAGCAAGTTTGATGACAACGTTTGGCTTCTTGTAGGTGTGCAAGATGTGGTTCTTTTACACATATACATAGGTCTGTTCTTCCTGGGACCCTTTTCCCATGTACGTTATGACAGAATGTTGAGTAGTCTTCTCTTGGTATTCCGTAGGTCTTTGGTGATTATATATTTCACCTGTGTTTGTATATGTCTGTTAACCCCGATATCCTAATGAATCCAATCCTCACACCTTTCCATTGGTGAACCATAAGTTTGTTTAATGAATCTGTGATTGCCCTTCTCCGTGGAAATATCTGCCCTGGTATCAATTTTTAGGTAACACCTATAAGTGATATCCTACGATATGTGTCTTTCACTTTCTGACTTACTACAAGTCACGTGATTACCTCTAGACTCATCTACGGTGCTGCAAATGGCATTGTGTCCTTTTTTCCCTTGGCTAATATTCTGTCTTAGCGAGGTCCTTTTTCTGCAATGTGATTCCCTGAGGGCTGAGGATTAGCTGACCTGGGCAGCCTGACCCTGCCGGCAAGCCCTCCCCAGGTGTGCCTGGGTTGAGGTCAATATAAACAGCACTCCAGGCAGCATTAGCCCCTGCAGCTGTGCCTGACTCCATATTCTCTGCCCCGTCAGCAGTCTCGGGGCTGTGCTGGTGGGAGGGTGTGAGGGTCCACGGCTTTGTTGGTGGCCCGGTGTGAGTGGGGCTCTGCTGGACTTTCTGCAGGAGTTGCCAGGCTGCCACGTGTAAAGAAGAGGATGTGTCACCCATAACTTGCACTGGAATTTCTCTCCGGGCTGAGGAAGGAAAAAAAGGAGTGGGGGCCGGGACAGGAGGGGTATCTCAGGCAGGGAAATGGAAAGCTTCCAGAAGAGCGCCCGGGGCCAGGACCATCCTGGCTGGCCTGCAGGCAGCAAGTTGGCCTGCGTGCTGTCGCTGGTGTGGCTCCACGGCCCTTCCTCCAGGCTTTCAAGCCCTTGTACATATTCAGGTGTTTTACCTGGGAAGGGTGGGAACAGTTCAGTAGCAGCTGGCCTGGGGCTCAGCTCACGTTTACTCACAGAGGCCTCGGCATGGTCCCCCAGCTTTGCAGTGAGGACGCTCCTTGCATGGGGGGACGGGGCTGTTGGTTGTATGGAAGATGATTCCCCACCACTGACCAATTTCAGAATTGTTTACTGCTGGAACAAGTGCCTAGGTAGTGTTTTCCTCTGTATAACTGTTTGGTTTAGGATTTATTTTTTGTTTTTTGGTTCAAGTTAGATTTTATTCCTCTTTTATATATTTATAGATATAAGCATGGGAATAATTCATTCATATAAATACATCTGTGTGAATGGAAGAACTTTTTCCTGTTTTATTTTTAAAAATTTTGAAATTTAATTTTGTTTATTTCTTTATACAGCAGGTTACTATTAGTTATATATTTTATGCATATACATGTATACAGGTCCATCGCAATCTCCCAACTCATCCCACCACCACCACCCCATGGCTTCCCCCACTTGGTGTCCATACGTTTGTTCTCTACCTCTGTGTCTCTATTTCTGCCCTGCAAACCAGTTCATCTGTACCATTTTTCTAGGTTCCACCTATATGCATTAGTATACAATATTTGTTTTTCTCTTTCTGACTTACTTCACTCTGTATGACAGTCTCTAGATCCATCGACTTCTACAAATGAACCAGTTTCATTCCTATTTATGGCTGAGTAATATTCCATTTTATATATGTACCACATCTTTATCCATTCGTCTGTCTGTGGGCATTTAGGTTGCTTCCATTACCTGGCTATTGTAAATTGTGCTGCAATGAACATTGTGGTGAATGTGTCTTTTTGATTTATGGTTTTCTCTGGGTTTATGCCCAGAAGTGGGATTGCTGGATCCTAGGGTAATTCTCTTTTTAGTTTTTTAAAGGAACCTCCATACTGTTCTCCATAGTGACTGTATCAATTTATCTTCCCAGCAATAGTGGAAGAGGGTTCCTTTTGTCCACACCATCCCCGGAATTTGTTGTTTGTAGATTTGCTGATGATGCCGATTCTAAGAGGTGTGAGGTCATACCTCATTGTCGTTTGGATTTGCATTTCTCTAATAATTAGTGATGTTGAGCAGCTTTTCATGTGCGTCTTGGACATCTCTGTGACTTCTTTAAAGAAACGTCTATATAGATCTTCTGCCCATTTTTGTACTGGGTTGTTTGTTTTATTAATATTAAGCTGCGTGAGCTGTTTATATATATTGGAGATTAAACCTTTGTCCATTGATTCGTTTGCGAACGTTTTCACCCATTCTGAGGCTTGCCTTTTTCCATTCCCGTTTTTTTAACCAAAAAAGAAAGAAAGCAAAAGAAGCAGAACACTAATGTGCGTGAAATATGCCTCTTGAAACAGTCGTTTTGAAATATGGACGTCTTTTGCATTTTTTGGTCGGTATATGACCCCAGGATTTGTTTTCAGGGCAGGTGTCATTTACAGGCCTGCAACGATTTTGAATATCCACTGACCATTAGCGCTGGGATTAAAGCTGCTGTTGTGTGAAACGGCCACAAGGTGGCAGCAGTTCTCGCTTACCAAATCTGGTTACTAGGGCCACAGAGCCTCAATGGAAGTCCTGTTCTAGATTGGAATTTAGAATGGAATGTGCCAGGAGAAAGCCCCTCAAGTTTGTCTCACTACTTCTTGTTCGTGTTTTTAATTTAATTTTTTATTTTTTATTACAGCAAGTTTGATGACAACGTTTGGCTTCTTGTAGGTGTGCAAGATGTGGTTCTTTTACACATATACATAGGTCTGTTCTTCCTGGGACCCTTTTCCCATGTACGTTATGACAGAATGTTGAGTAGTCTTCTCTTGGTATTCCGTAGGTCTTTGGTGATTATATATTTCACCTGTGTTTGTATATGTCTGTTAACCCCGATATCCTAATGAATCCAATCCTCACACCTTTCCATTGGTGAACCATAAGTTTGTTTAATGAATCTGTGATTGCCCTTCTCCGTGGAAATATCTGCCCTGGTATCAATTTTTAGGTAACACCTATAAGTGATATCCTACGATATGTGTCTTTCACTTTCTGACTTACTACAAGTCACGTGATTACCTCTAGACTCATCTACGGTGCTGCAAATGGCATTGTGTCCTTTTTTCCCTTGGCTAATATTCTGTCTTAGCGAGGTCCTTTTTCTGCAATGTGATTCCCTGAGGGCTGAGGATTAGCTGACCTGGGCAGCCTGACCCTGCCGGCAAGCCCTCCCCAGGTGTGCCTGGGTTGAGGTCAATATAAACAGCACTCCAGGCAGCATTAGCCCCTGCAGCTGTGCCTGACTCCATATTCTCTGCCCCGTCAGCAGTCTCGGGGCTGTGCTGGTGGGAGGGTGTGAGGGTCCACGGCTTTGTTGGTGGCCCGGTGTGAGTGGGGCTCTGCTGGACTTTCTGCAGGAGTTGCCAGGCTGCCACGTGTAAAGAAGAGGATGTGTCACCCATAACTTGCACTGGAATTTCTCTCCGGGCTGAGGAAGGAAAAAAAGGAGTGGGGGCCGGGACAGGAGGGGTATCTCAGGCAGGGAAATGGAAAGCTTCCAGAAGAGCGCCCGGGGCCAGGACCATCCTGGCTGGCCTGCAGGCAGCAAGTTGGCCTGCGTGCTGTCGCTGGTGTGGCTCCACGGCCCTTCCTCCAGGCTTTCAAGCCCTTGTACATATTCAGGTGTTTTACCTGGGAAGGGTGGGAACAGTTCAGTAGCAGCTGGCTTGGGGCTCAGCTCACGTTTACTCACAGAGGCCTCGGCATGGTCCCCCAGCTTTGCAGTGAGGACGCTCCTTGCATGGGGGGACGGGGCTGTTGGTTGTATGGAAGATGATTCCCCACCACTGACCAATTTCAGAATTGTTTACTGCTGGAACAAGTGCCTAGGTAGTGTTTTCCTCTGTATAACTGTTTGGTTTAGGATTTATTTTTTGTTTTTTGGTTCAAGTTAGATTTTATTCCTCTTTTATATATTTATAGATATAAGCATGGGAATAATTCATTCATATAAATACATCTGTGTGAATGGAAGAACTTTTTCCTGTTTTATTTTTAAAAATTTTGAAATTTAATTTAGTTTATTTCTTTATACAGCAGGTTACTATTAGTTATATATTTTATGCATATACATGTATACAGGTCCATCGCAATCTCCCAACTCATCCCACCACCACCACCCCATGGCTTCCCCCACTTGGTGTCCATACGTTTGTTCTCTACCTCTGTGTCTCTATTTCTGCCCTGCAAACCAGTTCATCTGTACCATTTTTCTAGGTTCCACCTATATGCATTAGTATACAATATTTGTTTTTCTCTTTCTGACTTACTTCACTCTGTATGACAGTCTCTAGATCCATCGACTTCTACAAATGAACCAGTTTCATTCCTATTTATGGCTGAGTAATATTCCATTTTATATATGTACCACATCTTTATCCATTCGTCTGTCTGTGGGCATTTAGGTTGCTTCCATTACCTGGCTATTGTAAATTGTGCTGCAATGAACATTGTGGTGAATGTGTCTTTTTGATTTATGGTTTTCTCTGGGTTTATGCCCAGAAGTGGGATTGCTGGATCCTAGGGTAATTCTCTTTTTAGTTTTTTAAAGGAACCTCCATACTGTTCTCCATAGTGAGTGTATCAATTTACCTTCCCACCAATAGTGGAAGAGGGTTCCTTTTGTCCACACCATCCCCGGAATTTGTTGTTTGTAGATTTGCTGATGATGCCGATTCTAAGAGGTGTGAGGTCATACCTCATTGTCGTTTGGATTTGCATTTCTCTAATAATTAGTGATGTTGAGCAGCTTTTCATGTGCGTCTTGGACATCTCTGTGACTTCTTTAAAGAAACGTCTATATAGATCTTCTGCCCATTTTTGTACTGGGTTGTTTGTTTTATTAATATTAAGCTGCGTGAGCTGTTTATATATATTGGAGATTAAACCTTTGTCCATTGATTCGTTTGCGAACGTTTTCGCCCATTCTGAGGCTTGCCTTTTTCCATTCCCGTTTTTTTAACCAAAAAAGAAAGAAAGCAAAAGAAGCAGAACACTAATGTGCGTGAAATATGCCTCTTGAAACAGTCGTTTTGAAATATGGACGTCTTTTGCATTTTTTGGTCGGTATATGACCCCAGGATTTGTTTTCAGGGCAGGTGTCATTTACAGGCCTGCAACGATTTTGAATATCCACTGACCATTAGCGCTGGGATTAAAGCTGCTGTTGTGTGAAACGGCCACAAGGTGGCAGCAGTTCTCGCTTACCAAATCTGGTTACTAGGGCCACAGAGCCTCAATGGAAGTCCTGTTCTAGATTGGAATTTAGAATGGAATGTGCCAGGAGAAAGCCCCTCAAGTTTGTCTCACTACTTCTTGTTCGTGTTTTTAATTTAATTTTTTTTTTATTACAGCAAGTTTGATGACAACGTTTGGCTTCTTGTAGGTGTGCAAGATGTGGTTCTTTTACACATATACATAGGTCTGTTCTTCCTGGGACCCTTTTCCCATGTACGTTATGACAGAATGTTGAGTAGTCTTCTCTTGGTATTCCGTAGGTCTTTGGTGATTATATATTTCACCTGTGTTTGTATATGTCTGTTAACCCCGATATCCTAATGAATCCAATCCTCACACCTTTCCATTGGTGAACCATAAGTTTGTTTAATGAATCTGTGATTGCCCTTCTCCGTGGAAATATCTGCCCTGGTATCAATTTTTAGGTAACACCTATAAGTGATATCCTACGATATGTGTCTTTCACTTTCTGACTTACTACAAGTCACGTGATTACCTCTAGACTCATCTACGGTGCTGCAAATGGCATTGTGTCCTTTTTTCCCTTGGCTAATATTCTGTCTTAGCGAGGTCCTTTTTCTGCAATGTGATTCCCTGAGGGCTGAGGATTAGCTGACCTGGGCAGCCTGACCCTGCCGGCAAGCCCTCCCCAGGTGTGCCTGGGTTGAGGTCAATATAAACAGCACTCCAGGCAGCATTAGCCCCTGCAGCTGTGCCTGACTCCATATTCTCTGCCCCGTCAGCAGTCTCGGGGCTGTGCTGGTGGGAGGGTGTGAGGGTCCACGGCTTTGTTGGTGGCCCGGTGTGAGTGGGGCTCTGCTGGACTTTCTGCAGGAGTTGCCAGGCTGCCACGTGTAAAGAAGAGGATGTGTCACCCATAACTTGCACTGGAATTTCTCTCCGGGCTGAGGAAGGAAAAAAAGGAGTGGGGGCCGGGACAGGAGGGGTATCTCAGGCAGGGAAATGGAAAGCTTCCAGAAGAGCGCCCGGGGCCAGGACCATCCTGGCTGGCCTGCAGGCAGCAAGTTGGCCTGCGTGCTGTCGCTGGTGTGGCTCCACGGCCCTTCCTCCAGGCTTTCAAGCCCTTGTACATATTCAGGTG
The DNA here is from genome assembly GCF_025265405.1 of Mesoplodon densirostris. NCBI lineage: Eukaryota > Metazoa > Chordata > Mammalia > Artiodactyla > Ziphiidae > Mesoplodon > Mesoplodon densirostris. Next base: position 94,384,029 of record NC_082672.1, read on the forward strand.
TTTTACCTGGGAAGGGTGGGAACAGTTCAGTAGCAGCTGGCCTGGGGCTCAGCTCACGTTTACTCACAGAGGCCTCGGCATGGTCCCCCAGCTTTGCAGTGAGGACGCTCCTTGCATGGGGGGACGGGGCTGTTGGTTGTATGGAAGATGATTCCCCACCACTGACCAATTTCAGAATTGTTTACTGCTGGAACAAGTGCCTAGGTAGTGTTTTCCTCTGTATAACTGTTTGGTTTAGGATTTATTTTTTGTTTTTTGGTTCAAGTTAGATTTTATTCCTCTTTTATATATTTATAGATATAAGCATGGGAATAATTCATTCATATAAATACATCTGTGTGAATGGAAGAACTTTTTCCTGTTTTATTTTTAAAAATTTTGAAATTTAATTTTGTTTATTTCTTTATACAGCAGGTTACTATTAGTTATATATTTTATGCATATACATGTATACAGGTCCATCGCAATCTCCCAACTCATCCCACCACCACCACCCCATGGCTTCCCCCACTTGGTGTCCATACGTTTGTTCTCTACCTCTGTGTCTCTATTTCTGCCCTGCAAACCAGTTCATCTGTACCATTTTTCTAGGTTCCACCTATATGCATTAGTATACAATATTTGTTTTTCTCTTTCTGACTTACTTCACTCTGTATGACAGTCTCTAGATCCATCGACTTCTACAAATGAACCAGTTTCATTCCTATTTATGGCTGAGTAATATTCCATTTTATATATGTACCACATCTTTATCCATTCGTTTGTCTGTGGGCATTTAGGTTGCTTCCATTACCTGGCTATTGTAAATTGTGCTGCAATGAACATTGTGGTGAATGTGTCTTTTTGATTTATGGTTTTCTCTGGGTTTATGCCCAGAAGTGGGATTGCTGGATCCTAGGGTAATTCTCTTTTTAGTTTTTTAAAGGAACCTCCATACTGTTCTCCATAGTGAGTGTATCAATTTACCTTCCCACCAATAGTGGAAGAGGGTTCCTTTTGTCCACACCATCCCCGGAATTTGTTGTTTGTAGATTTGCTGATGATGCCGATTCTAAGAGGTGTGAGGTCATACCTCATTGTCGTTTGGATTTGCATTTCTCTAATAATTAGTGATGTTGAGCAGCTTTTCATGTGCGTCTTGGCCATCTCTGTGACTTCTTTAAAGAAACGTCTATATAGATCTTCTGCCCATTTTTGTACTGGGTTGTTTGTTTTATTAATATTAAGCTGCGTGAGCTGTTTATATATATTGGAGATTAAACCTTTGTCCATTGATTCGTTTGCGAACGTTTTCGCCCATTCTGAGGCTTGCCTTTTTCCATTCCCGTTTTTTTAACCAAAAAAGAAAGAAAGCAAAAGAAGCAGAACACTAATGTGCGTGAAATATGCCTCTTGAAACAGTCGTTTTGAAATATGGACGTCTTTTGCATTTTTTGGTCGGTATATGACCCCAGGATTTGTTTTCAGGGCAGGTGTCATTTACAGGCCTGCAACGATTTTGAATATCCACTGACCATTAGCGCTGGGATTAAAGCTGCTGTTGTGTGAAACGGCCACAAGGTGGCAGCAGTTCTCGCTTACCAAATCTGGTTACTAGGGCCACAGAGCCTCAATGGAAGTCCTGTTCTAGATTGGAATTTAGAATGGAATGTGCCAGGAGAAAGCCCCTCATGTTTGTCTCACTACTTCTTGTTCGTGTTTTTAATTTAATTTTTTTTTTATTACAGCAAGTTTGATGACAACGTTTGGCTTCTTGTAGGTGTGCAAGATGTGGTTCTTTTACACATATACATAGGTCTGTTCTTCCTGGGACCCTTTTCCCATGTACGTTATGACAGAATGTTGAGTAGTCTTCTCTTGGTATTCCGTAGGTCTTTGGTGATTATATATTTCACCTGTGTTTGTATATGTCTGTTAACCCCGATATCCTAATGAATCCAATCCTCACACCTTTCCATTGGTGAACCATAAGTTTGTTTAATGAATCTGTGATTGCCCTTCTCCGTGGAAATATCTGCCCTGGTATCAATTTTTAGGTAACACCTATAAGTGATATCCTACGATATGTGTCTTTCACTTTCTGACTTACTACAAGTCACGTGATTACCTCTAGACTCATCTACGGTGCTGCAAATGGCATTGTGTCCTTTTTTCCCTTGGCTAATATTCTGTCTTAGCGAGGTCCTTTTTCTGCAATGTGATTCCCTGAGTGCTGAGGATTAGCTGACCTGGGCAGCCTGACCCTGCCGGCAAGCCCTCCCCAGGTGTGCCTGGGTTGAGGTCAATATAAACAGCACTCCAGGCAGCATTAGCCCCTGCAGCTGTGCCTGACTCCATATTCTCTGCCCCGTCAGCAGTCTCGGGGCTGTGCTGGTGGGAGGGTGTGAGGGTCCACGGCTTTGTTGGTGGCCCGGTGTGAGTGGGGCTCTGCTGGACTTTCTGCAGGAGTTGCCAGGCTGCCACGTGTAAAGAAGAGGATGTGTCACCCATAACTTGCACTGGAATTTCTCTCCGGGCTGAGGAAGGAAAAAAAGGAGTGGGGGCCGGGACAGGAGGGGTATCTCAGGCAGGGAAATGGAAAGCTTCCAGAAGAGCGCCCGGGGCCAGGACCATCCTGGCTGGCCTGCAGGCAGCAAGTTGGCCTGCGTGCTGTCGCTGGTGTGGCTCCACGGCCCTTCCTCCAGGCTTTCAAGCCCTTGTACATATTCAGGTGTTTTACCTGGGAAGGGTGGGAACAGTTCAGTAGCAGCTGGCCTGGGGCTCAGCTCACGTTTACTCACAGAGGCCTCGGCATGGTCCCCCAGCTTTGCAGTGAGGACGCTCCTTGCATGGGGGGACGGGGCTGTTGGTTGTATGGAAGATGATTCCCCACCACTGACCAATTTCAGAATTGTTTACTGCTGGAACAAGTGCCTAGGTAGTGTTTTCCTCTGTATAACTGTTTGGTTTAGGATTTATTTTTTGTTTTTTGGTTCAAGTTAGATTTTATTCCTCTTTTATATATTTATAGATATAAGCATGGGAATAATTCATTCATATAAATACATCTGTGTGAATGAAAGAACTTTTTCCTGTTTTATTTTTAAAAATTTTGAAATTTAATTTTGTTTATTTCTTTATACAGCAGGTTACTATTAGTTATATATTTTATGCATATACATGTATACAGGTCCATCGCAATCTCCCAACTCATCCCACCACCACCACCCCATGGCTTCCCCCACTTGGTGTCCATACGTTTGTTCTCTACCTCTGTGTCTCTATTTCTGCCCTGCAAACCAGTTCATCTGTACCATTTTTCTAGGTTCCACCTATATGCATTAGTATACAATATTTGTTTTTCTCTTTCTGACTTACTTCACTCTGTATGACAGTCTCTAGATCCATCGACTTCTACAAATGAACCAGTTTCATTCCTATTTATGGCTGAGTAATATTCCATTTTATATATGTACCACATCTTTATCCATTCGTCTGTCTGTGGGCATTTAGGTTGCTTCCATTACCTGGCTATTGTAAATTGTGCTGCAATGAACATTGTGGTGAATGTGTCTTTTTGATTTATGGTTTTCTCTGGGTTTATGCCCAGAAGTGGGATTGCTGGATCCTAGGGTAATTCTCTTTTTAGTTTTTTAAAGGAACCTCCATACTGTTCTCCATAGTGAGTGTATCAATTTACCTTCCCACCAATAGTGGAAGAGGGTTCCTTTTGTCCACACCATCCCCGGAATTTGTTGTTTGTAGATTTGCTGATGATGCCGATTCTAAGAGGTGTGAGGTCATACCTCATTGTCGTTTGGATTTGCATTTCTCTAATAATTAGTGATGTTGAGCAGCTTTTCATGTGCGTCTTGGCCATCTCTGTGACTTCTTTAAAGAAACGTCTATATAGATCTTCTGCCCATTTTTGTACTGGGTTGTTTGTTTTATTAATATTAAGCTGCGTGAGCTGTTTATATATATTGGAGATTAAACCTTTGTCCATTGATTCGTTTGCGAACGTTTTCGCCCATTCTGAGGCTTGCCTTTTTCCATTCCCGTTTTTTTAACCAAAAAAGAAAGAAAGCAAAAGAAGCAGAACACTAATGTGCGTGAAATATGCCTCTTGAAACAGTCGTTTTGAAATATGGACGTCTTTTGCATTTTTTGGTCGGTATATGACCCCAGGATTTGTTTTCAGGGCAGGTGTCATTTACAGGCCTGCAACGATTTTGAATATCCACTGACCATTAGCGCTGGGATTAAAGCTGCTGTTGTGTGAAACGGCCACAAGGTGGCAGCAGTTCTCGCTTACCAAATCTGGTTACTAGGGCCACAGAGCCTCAATGGAAGTCCTGTTCTAGATTGGAATTTAGAATGGAATGTGCCAGGAGAAAGCCCCTCAAGTTTGTCTCACTACTTCTTGTTCGTGTTTTTAATTTAATTTTTTTTTTATTACAGCAAGTTTGATGACAACGTTTGGCTTCTTGTAGGTGTGCAAGATGTGGTTCTTTTACACATATACATAGGTCTGTTCTTCCTGGGACCCTTTTCCCATGTACGTTATGACAGAATGTTGAGTAGTCTTCTCTTGGTATTCCGTAGGTCTTTGGTGATTATATATTTCACCTGTGTTTGTATATGTCTGTTAACCCCGATATCCTAATGAATCCAATCCTCACACCTTTCCATTGGTGAACCATAAGTTTGTTTAATGAATCTGTGATTGCCCTTCTCCGTGGAAATATCTGCCCTGGTATCAATTTTTAGGTAACACCTATAAGTGATATCCTACGATATGTGTCTTTCACTTTCTGACTTACTACAAGTCACGTGATTACCTCTAGACTCATCTACGGTGCTGCAAATGGCATTGTGTCCTTTTTTCCCTTGGCTAATATTCTGTCTTAGCGAGGTCCTTTTTCTGCAATGTGATTCCCTGAGGGCTGAGGATTAGCTGACCTGGGCAGCCTGACCCTGCCGGCAAGCCCTCCCCAGGTGTGCCTGGGTTGAGGTCAATATAAACAGCACTCCAGGCAGCATTAGCCCCTGCAGCTGTGCCTGACTCCATATTCTCTGCCCCGTCAGCAGTCTCGGGGCTGTGCTGGTGGGAGGGTGTGAGGGTCCACGGCTTTGTTGGTGGCCCGGTGTGAGTGGGGCTCTGCTGGACTTTCTGCAGGAGTTGCCAGGCTGCCACGTGTAAAGAAGAGGATGTGTCACCCATAACTTGCACTGGAATTTCTCTCCGGGCTGAGGAAGGAAAAAAAGGAGTGGGGGCCGGGACAGGAGGGGTATCTCAGGCAGGGAAATGGAAAGCTTCCAGAAGAGCGCCCGGGGCCAGGACCATCCTGGCTGGCCTGCAGGCAGCAAGTTGGCCTGCGTGCTGTCGCTGGTGTGGCTCCACGGCCCTTCCTCTAGGCTTTCAAGCCCTTGTACATATTCAGGTGTTTTACCTGGGAAGGGTGGGAACAGTTCAGTAGCAGCTGGCCTGGGGCTCAGCTGACGTTTACTCACAGAGGCCTCGGCATGGTCCCCCAGCTTTGCAGTGAGGACGCTCCTTGCATGGGGGGACGGGGCTGTTGGTTGTATGGAAGATGATTCCCCACCACTGACCAATTTCAGAATTGTTTACTGCTGGAACAAGTGCCTAGGTAGTGTTTTCCTCTGTATAACTGTTTGGTTTAGGATTTATTTTTTGTTTTTTGGTTCAAGTTAGATTTTATTCCTCTTTTATATATTTATAGATATAAGCATGGGAATAATTCATTCATATAAATACATCTGTGTGAATGGAAGAACTTTTTCCTGTTTTATTTTTAAAATTTTTGAAATTTAATTTAGTTTATTTCTTTATACAGCAGGTTACTATTAGTTATATATTTTATGCATATACATGTATACAGGTCCATCGCAATCTCCCAACTCATCCCACCACCACCACCCCATGGCTTCCCCCACTTGGTGTCCATACGTTTGTTCTCTACCTCTGTGTCTCTATTTCTGCCCTGCAAACCAGTTCATCTGTACCATTTTTCTAGGTTCCACCTATATGCATTAGTATACAATATTTGTTTTTCTCTTTCTGACTTACTTCACTCTGTATGACAGTCTCTAGATCCATCGACTTCTACAAATGAACCAGTTTCATTCCTATTTATGGCTGAGTAATATTCCATTTTATATATGTACCACATCTTTATCCATTCGTCTGTCTGTGGGCATTTAGGTTGCTTCCATTACCTGGCTATTGTAAATTGTGCTGCAATGAACATTGTGGTGAATGTGTCTTTTTGATTTATGGTTTTCTCTGGGTTTATGCCCAGAAGTGGGATTGCTGGATCCTAGGGTAATTCTCTTTTTAGTTTTTTAAAGGAACCTCCATACTGTTCTCCATAGTGAGTGTATCAATTTACCTTCCCACCAATAGTGGAAGAGGGTTCCTTTTGTCCACACCATCCCCGGAATTTGTTGTTTGTAGATTTGCTGATGATGCCGATTCTAAGAGGTGTGAGGTCATACCTCATTGTCGTTTGGATTTGCATTTCTCTAATAATTAGTGATGTTGAGCAGCTTTTCATGTGCGTCTTGGCCATCTCTGTGACTTCTTTAAAGAAACGTCTATATAGATCTTCTGCCCATTTTTGTACTGGGTTGTTTGTTTTATTAATATTAAGCTGCGTGAGCTGTTTATATATATTGGAGATTAAACCTTTGTCCATTGATTCGTTTGCGAACGTTTTCGCCCATTCTGAGGCTTGCCTTTTTCCATTCCCGTTTTTTTAACCAAAAAAGAAAGAAAGCAAAAGAAGCAGAACACTAATGTGCGTGAAATATGCCTCTTGAAACAGTCGTTTTGAAATATGGACGTCTTTTGCATTTTTTGGTCGGTATATGACCCCAGGATTTGTTTTCAGGGCAGGTGTCATTTACAGGCCTGCAACGATTTTGAATATCCACTGACCATTAGCGCTGGGATTAAAGCTGCTGTTGTGTGAAACGGCCACAAGGTGGCAGCAGTTCTCGCTTACCAAATCTGGTTACTAGGGCCACAGAGCCTCAATGGAAGTCCTGTTCTAGATTGGAATTTAGAATGGAATGTGCCAGGAGAAAGCCCCTCAAGTTTGTCTCACTACTTCTTGTTCGTGTTTTTAATTTAATTTTTTTTTTATTACAGCAAGTTTGATGACAACGTTTGGCTTCTTGTAGGTGTGCAAGATGTGGTTCTTTTACACATATACATAGGTCTGTTCTTCCTGGGACCCTTTTCCCATGTACGTTATGACAGAATGTTGAGTAGTCTTCTCTTGGTATTCCGTAGGTCTTTGGTGATTATATATTTCACCTGTGTTTGTATATGTCTGTTAACCCCGATATCCTAATGAATCCAATCCTCACACCTTTCCATTGGTGAACCATAAGTTTGTTTAATGAATCTGTGATTGCCCTTCTCCGTGGAAATATCTGCCCTGGTATCAATTTTTAGGTAACACCTATAAGTGATATCCTACGATATGTGTCTTTCACTTTCTGACTTACTACAAGTCACGTGATTACCTCTAGACTCATCTACGGTGCTGCAAATGGCATTGTGTCCTTTTTTCCCTTGGCTAATATTCTGTCTTAGCGAGGTCCTTTTTCTGCAATGTGATTCCCTGAGGGCTGAGGATTAGCTGACCTGGGCAGCCTGACCCTGCCGGCAAGCCCTCCCCAGGTGTGCCTGGGTTGAGGTCAATATAAACAGCACTCCAGGCAGCATTAGCCCCTGCAGCTGTGCCTGACTCCATATTCTCTGCCCCGTCAGCAGTCTCGGGGCTGTGCTGGTGGGAGGGTGTGAGGGTCCACGGCTTTGTTGGTGGCCCGGTGTGAGTGGGGCTCTGCTGGACTTTCTGCAGGAGTTGCCAGGCTGCCACGTGTAAAGAAGAGGATGTGTCACCCATAACTTGCACTGGAATTTCTCTCCGGGCTGAGGAAGGAAAAAAAGGAGTGGGGGCCGGGACAGGAGGGGTATCTCAGGCAGGGAAATGGAAAGCTTCCAGAAGAGCGCCCGGGGCCAGGACCATCCTGGCTGGCCTGCAGGCAGCAAGTTGGCCTGCGTGCTGTCGCTGGTGTGGCTCCACGGCCCTTCCTCCAGGCTTTCAAGCCCTTGTACATATTCAGGTGTTTTACCTGGGAAGGGTGGGAACAGTTCAGTAGCAGCTGGCCTGGGGCTCAGCTCACGTTTACTCACAGAGGCCTCGGCATGGTCCCCCAGCTTTGCAGTGAGGACGCTCCTTGCATGGGGGGACGGGGCTGTTGGTTGTATGGAAGATGATTCCCCACCACTGACCAATTTCAGAATTGTTTACTGCTGGAACAAGTGCCTAGGTAGTGTTTTCCTCTGTATAACTGTTTGGTTTAGGATTTATTTTTTGTTTTTTGGTTCAAGTTAGATTTTATTCCTCTTTTATATATTTATAGATATAAGCATGGGAATAATTCATTCATATAAATACATCTGTGTGAATGGAAGAACTTTTTCCTGTTTTATTTTTAAAATTTTTGAAATTTAATTTAGTTTATTTCTTTATACAGCAGGTTACTATTAGTTATATATTTTATGCATATACATGTATACAGGTCCATCGCAATCTCCCAACTCATCCCACCACCACCACCCCATGGCTTCCCCCACTTGGTGTCCATACGTTTGTTCTCTACCTCTGTGTCTCTATTTCTGCCCTGCAAACCAGTTCATCTGTACCATTTTTCTAGGTTCCACCTATATGCATTAGTATACAATATTTGTTTTTCTCTTTCTGACTTACTTCACTCTGTATGACAGTCTCTAGATCCATCGACTTCTACAAATGAACCAGTTTCATTCCTATTTATGGCTGAGTAATATTCCATTTTATATATGTACCACATCTTTATCCATTCGTCTGTCTGTGGGCATTTAGGTTGCTTCCATTACCTGGCTATTGTAAATTGTGCTGCAATGAACATTGTGGTGAATGTGTCTTTTTGATTTATGGTTTTCTCTGGGTTTATGCCCAGAAGTGGGATTGCTGGATCCTAGGGTAATTCTCTTTTTAGTTTTTTAAAGGAACCTCCATACTGTTCTCCATAGTGAGTGTATCAATTTACCTTCCCACCAATAGTGGAAGAGGGTTCCTTTTGTCCACACCATCCCCGGAATTTGTTGTTTGTAGATTTGCTGATGATGCCGATTCTAAGAGGTGTGAGGTCATACCTCATTGTCGTTTGGATTTGCATTTCTCTAATAATTAGTGATGTTGAGCAGCTTTTCATGTGCGTCTTGGCCATCTCTGTGACTTCTTTAAAGAAACGTCTATATAGATCTTCTGCCCATTTTTGTACTGGGTTGTTTGTTTTATTAATATTAAGCTGCGTGAGCTGTTTATATATATTGGAGATTAAACCTTTGTCCATTGATTCGTTTGCGAACGTTTTCGCCCATTCTGAGGCTTGCCTTTTTCCATTCCCGTTTTTTTAACCAAAAAAGAAAGAAAGCAAAAGAAGCAGAACACTAATGTGCGTGAAATATGCCTCTTGAAACAGTCGTTTTGAAATATGGACGTCTTTTGCATTTTTTGGTCGGTATATGACCCCAGGATTTGTTTTCAGGGCAGGTGTCATTTACAGGCCTGCAACGATTTTGAATATCCACTGACCATTAGCGCTGGGATTAAAGCTGCTGTTGTGTGAAACGGCCACAAGGTGGCAGCAGTTCTCGCTTACCAAATCTGGTTACTAGGGCCACAGAGCCTCAATGGAAGTCCTGTTCTAGATTGGAATTTAGAATGGAATGTGCCAGGAGAAAGCCCCTCAAGTTTGTCTCACTACTTCTTGTTCGTGTTTTTAATTTAATTTTTTATTTTTTATTACAGCAAGTTTGATAACAACGTTTGGCTTCTTGTAGGTGTGCAAGATGTGGTTCTTTTACACATATACATAGGTCTGTTCTTCCTGGGACCCTTTTCCCATGTACGTTATGACAGAATGTTGAGTAGTCTTCTCTTGGTATTCCGTAGGTCTTTGGTGATTATATATTTCACCTGTGTTTGTATATGTCTGTTAACCCCGATATCCTAATGAATCCAATCCTCACACCTTTCCATTGGTGAACCATAAGTTTGTTTAATGAATCTGTGATTGCCCTTCTCCGTGGAAATATCTGCCCTGGTATCAATTTTTAGGTAACACCTATAAGTGATATCCTACGATATGTGTCTTTCACTTTCTGACTTACTACAAGTCACGTGATTACCTCTAGACTCATCTACGGTGCTGCAAATGGCATTGTGTCCTTTTTTCCCTTGGCTAATATTCTGTCTTAGCGAGGTCCTTTTTCTGCAATGTGATTCCCTGAGGGCTGAGGATTAGCTGACCTGGGCAGCCTGACCCTGCCGGCAAGCCCTCCCCAGGTGTGCCTGGGTTGAGGTCAATATAAACAGCACTCCAGGCAGCATTAGCCCCTGCAGCTGTGCCTGACTCCATATTCTCTGCCCCGTCAGCAGTCTCGGGGCTGTGCTGGTGGGAGGGTGTGAGGGTCCACGGCTTTGTTGGTGGCCCGGTGTGAGTGGGGCTCTGCTGGACTTTCTGCAGGAGTTGCCAGGCTGCCACGTGTAAAGAAGAGGATGTGTCACCCATAACTTGCACTGGAATTTCTCTCCGGGCTGAGGAAGGAAAAAAAGGAGTGGGGGCCGGGACAGGAGGGGTATCTCAGGCAGGGAAATGGAAAGCTTCCAGAAGAGCGCCCGGGGCCAGGACCATCCTGGCTGGCCTGCAGGCAGCAAGTTGGCCTGCGTGCTGTCGCTGGTGTGGCTCCACGGCCCTTCCTCCAGGCTTTCAAGCCCTTGTACATATTCAGGTGTTTTACCTGGGAAGGGTGGGAACAGTTCAGTAGCAGCTGGCCTGGGGCTCAGCTCACGTTTACTCACAGAGGCCTCGGCATGGTCCCCCAGCTTTGCAGTGAGGACGCTCCTTGCATGGGGGGACGGGGCTGTTGGTTGTATGGAAGATGATTCCCCACCACTGACCAATTTCAGAATTGTTTACTGCTGGAACAAGTGCCTAGGTAGTGTTTTCCTCTGTATAACTGTTTGGTTTAGGATTTATTTTTTGTTTTTTGGTTCAAGTTAGATTTTATTCCTCTTTTATATATTTATAGATATAAGCATGGGAATAATTCATTCATATAAATACATCTGTGTGAATGGAAGAACTTTTTCCTGTTTTATTTTTAAAATTTTTGAAATTTAATTTTGTTTATTTCTTTATACAGCAGGTTACTATTAGTTATATATTTTATGCATATACATGTATACAGGTCCATCGCAATCTCCCAACTCATCCCACCACCACCACCCCATGGCTTCCCCCACTTGGTGTCCATACGTTTGTTCTCTACCTCTGTGTCTCTATTTCTGCCCTGCAAACCAGTTCATCTGTACCATTTTTCTAGGTTCCACCTATATGCATTAGTATACAATATTTGTTTTTCTCTTTCTGACTTACTTCACTCTGTATGACAGTCTCTAGATCCATCGACTTCTACAAATGAACCAGTTTCATTCCTATTTATGGCTGAGTAATATTCCATTTTATATATGTACCACATCTTTATCCATTCGTCTGTCTGTGGGCATTTAGGTTGCTTCCATTACCTGGCTATTGTAAATTGTGCTGCAATGAACATTGTGGTGAATGTGTCTTTTTGATTTATGGTTTTCTCTGGGTTTATGCCCAGAAGTGGGATTGCTGGATCCTAGGGTAATTCTCTTTTTAGTTTTTTAAAGGAACCTCCATACTGTTCTCCATAGTGAGTGTATCAATTTACCTTCCCACCAATAGTGGAAGAGGGTTCCTTTTGTCCACACCATCCCCGGAATTTGTTGTTTGTAGATTTGCTGATGATGCCGATTCTAAGAGGTGTGAGGTCATACCTCATTGTCGTTTGGATTTGCATTTCTCTAATAATTAGTGATGTTGAGCAGCTTTTCATGTGCGTCTTGGCCATCTCTGTGACTTCTTTAAAGAAACGTCTATATAGATCTTCTGCCCATTTTTGTACTGGGTTGTTTGTTTTATTAATATTAAGCTGCGTGAGCTGTTTATATATATTGGAGATTAAACCTTTGTCCATTGATTCGTTTGCGAACGTTTTCGCCCATTCTGAGGCTTGCCTTTTTCCATTCCCGTTTTTTTAACCAAAAAAGAAAGAAAGCAAAAGAAGCAGAACACTAATGTGCGTGAAATATGCCTCTTGAAACAGTCGTTTTGAAATATGGACGTCTTTTGCATTTTTTGGTCGGTATATGACCCCAGGATTTGTTTTCAGGGCAGGTGTCATTTACAGGCCTGCAACGATTTTGAATATCCACTGACCATTAGCGCTGGGATTAAAGCTGCTGTTGTGTGAAACGGCCACAAGGTGGCAGCAGTTCTCGCTTACCAAATCTGGTTACTAGGGCCACAGAGCCTCAATGGAAGTCCTGTTCTAGATTGGAATTTAGAATGGAATGTGCCAGGAGAAAGCCCCTCAAGTTTGTCTCACTACTTCTTGTTCGTGTTTTTAATTTAATTTTTTTTTTATTACAGCAAGTTTGATGACAACGTTTGGCTTCTTGTAGGTGTGCAAGATGTGGTTCTTTTACACATATACATAGGTCTGTTCTTCCTGGGACCCTTTTCCCATGTACGTTATGACAGAATGTTGAGTAGTCTTCTCTTGGTATTCCGTAGGTCTTTGGTGATTATATATTTCACCTGTGTTTGTATATGTCTGTTAACCCCGATATCCTAATGAATCCAATCCTCACACCTTTCCATTGGTGAACCATAAGTTTGTTTAATGAATCTGTGATTGCCCTTCTCCGTGGAAATATCTGCCCTGGTATCAATTTTTAGGTAACACCTATAAGTGATATCCTACGATATGTGTCTTTCACTTTCTGACTTACTACAAGTCACGTGATTACCTCTAGACTCATCTACGGTGCTGCAAATGGCATTGTGTCCTTTTTTCCCTTGGCTAATATTCTGTCTTAGCGAGGTCCTTTTTCTGCAATGTGATTCCCTGAGGGCTGAGGATTAGCTGACCTGGGCAGCCTGACCCTGCCGGCAAGCCCTCCCCAGGTGTGCCTGGGTTGAGGTCAATATAAACAGCACTCCAGGCAGCATTAGCCCCTGCAGCTGTGCCTGACTCCATATTCTCTGCCCCGTCAGCAGTCTCGGGGCTGTGCTGGTGGGAGGGTGTGAGGGTCCACGGCTTTGTTGGTGGCCCGGTGTGAGTGGGGCTCTGCTGGACTTTCTGCAGGAGTTGCCAGGCTGCCACGTGTAAAGAAGAGGATGTGTCACCCATAACTTGCACTGGAATTTCTCTCCGGGCTGAGGAAGGAAAAAAAGGAGTGGGGGCCGGGACAGGAGGGGTATCTCAGGCAGGGAAATGGAAAGCTTCCAGAAGAGCGCCCGGGGCCAGGACCATCCTGGCTGGCCTGCAGGCAGCAAGTTGGCCTGCGTGCTGTCGCTGGTGTGGCTCCACGGCCCTTCCTCTAGGCTTTCAAGCCCTTGTACATATTCAGGTGTTTTACCTGGGAAGGGTGGGAACAGTTCAGTAGCAGCTGGCCTGGGGCTCAGCTCACGTTTACTCACAGAGGCCTCGGCATGGTCCCCCAGCTTTGCAGTGAGGACGCTCCTTGCATGGGGGGACGGGGCTGTTGGTTGTATGGAAGATGATTCCCCACCACTGACCAATTTCAGAATTGTTTACTGCTGGAACAAGTGCCTAGGTAGTGTTTTCCTCTGTATAACTGTTTGGTTTAGGATTTATTTTTTGTTTTTTGGTTCAAGTTAGATTTTATTCCTCTTTTATATATTTATAGATATAAGCATGGGAATAATTCATTCATATAAATACATCTGTGTGAATGGAAGAACTTTTTCCTGTTTTATTTTTAAAATTTTTGAAATTTAATTTAGTTTATTTCTTTATACAGCAGGTTACTATTAGTTATATATTTTATGCATATACATGTATACAGGTCCATCGCAATCTCCCAACTCATCCCACCACCACCACCCCATGGCTTCCCCCACTTGGTGTCCATACGTTTGTTCTCTACCTCTGTGTCTCTATTTCTGCCCTGCAAACCAGTTCATCTGTACCATTTTTCTAGGTTCCACCTATATGCATTAGTATACAATATTTGTTTTTCTCTTTCTGACTTACTTCACTCTGTATGACAGTCTCTAGATCCATCGACTTCTACAAATGAACCAGTTTCATTCCTATTTATGGCTGAGTAATATTCCATTTTATATATGTACCACATCTTTATCCATTCGTCTGTCTGTGGGCATTTAGGTTGCTTCCATTACCTGGCTATTGTAAATTGTGCTGCAATGAACATTGTGGTGAATGTGTCTTTTTGATTTATGGTTTTCTCTGGGTTTATGCCCAGAAGTGGGATTGCTGGATCCTAGGGTAATTCTCTTTTTAGTTTTTTAAAGGAACCTCCATACTGTTCTCCATAGTGAGTGTATCAATTTACCTTCCCACCAATAGTGGAAGAGGGTTCCTTTTGTCCACACCATCCCCGGAATTTGTTGTTTGTAGATTTGCTGATGATGCCGATTCTAAGAGGTGTGAGGTCATACCTCATTGTCGTTTGGATTTGCATTTCTCTAATAATTAGTGATGTTGAGCAGCTTTTCATGTGCGTCTTGGCCATCTCTGTGACTTCTTTAAAGAAACGTCTATATAGATCTTCTGCCCATTTTTGTACTGGGTTGTTTGTTTTATTAATATTAAGCTGCGTGAGCTGTTTATATATATTGGAGATTAAACCTTTGTCCATTGATTCGTTTGCGAACGTTTTCGCCCATTCTGAGGCTTGCCTTTTTCCATTCCCGTTTTTTTAACCAAAAAAGAAAGAAAGCAAAAGAAGCAGAACACTAATGTGCGTGAAATATGCCTCTTGAAACAGTCGTTTTGAAATATGGACGTCTTTTGCATTTTTTGGTCGGTATATGACCCCAGGATTTGTTTTCAGGGCAGGTGTCATTTACAGGCCTGCAACGATTTTGAATATCCACTGACCATTAGCGCTGGGATTAAAGCTGCTGTTGTGTGAAACGGCCACAAGGTGGCAGCAGTTCTCGCTTACCAAATCTGGTTACTAGGGCCACAGAGCCTCAATGGAAGTCCTGTTCTAGATTGGAATTTAGAATGGAATGTGCCAGGAGAAAGCCCCTCAAGTTTGTCTCACTACTTCTTGTTCGTGTTTTTAATTTAATTTTTTTTTTATTACAGCAAGTTTGATGACAACGTTTGGCTTCTTGTAGGTGTGCAAGATGTGGTTCTTTTACACATATACATAGGTCTGTTCTTCCTGGGACCCTTTTCCCATGTACGTTATGACAGAATGTTGAGTAGTCTTCTCTTGGTATTCCGTAGGTCTTTGGTGATTATATATTTCACCTGTGTTTGTATATGTCTGTTAACCCCGATATCCTAATGAATCCAATCCTCACACCTTTCCATTGGTGAACCATAAGTTTGTTTAATGAATCTGTGATTGCCCTTCTCCGTGGAAATATCTGCCCTGGTATCAATTTTTAGGTAACACCTATAAGTGATATCCTACGATATGTGTCTTTCACTTTCTGACTTACTACAAGTCACGTGATTACCTCTAGACTCATCTACGGTGCTGCAAATGGCATTGTGTCCTTTTTTCCCTTGGCTAATATTCTGTCTTAGCGAGGTCCTTTTTCTGCAATGTGATTCCCTGAGGGCTGAGGATTAGCTGACCTGGGCAGCCTGACCCTGCCGGCAAGCCCTCCCCAGGTGTGCCTGGGTTGAGGTCAATATAAACAGCACTCCAGGCAGCAATAGCCCCTGCAGCTGTGCCTGACTCCATATTCTCTGCCCCGTCAGCAGTCTCGGGGCTGTGCTGGTGGGAGGGTGTGAGGGTCCACGGCTTTGTTGGTGGCCCGGTGTGAGTGGGGCTCTGCTGGACTTTCTGCAGGAGTTGCCAGGCTGCCACGTGTAAAGAAGAGGATGTGTCACCCATAACTTGCAGTGGAATTTCTCTCCGGGCTGAGGAAGGAAAAAAAGGAGTGGGGGCCGGGACAGGAGGGGTATCTCAGGCAGGGAAATGGAAAGCTTCCAGAAGAGCGCCCGGGGCCAGGACCATCCTGGCTGGCCTGCAGGCAGCAAGTTGGCCTGCGTGCTGTCGCTGGTGTGGCTCCACGGCCCTTCCTCCAGGCTTTCAAGCCCTTGTACATATTCAGGTGTTTTACCTGGGAAGGGTGGGAACAGTTCAGTAGCAGCTGGCCTGGGGCTCAGCTCACGTTTACTCACAGAGGCCTCGGCATGGTCCCCCAGCTTTGCAGTGAGGACGCTCCTTGCATGGGGGGACGGGGCTGTTGGTTGTATGGAAGATGATTCCCCACCACTGACCAATTTCAGAATTGTTTACTGCTGGAACAAGTGCCTAGGTAGTGTTTTCCTCTGTATAACTGTTTGGTTTAGGATTTATTTTTTGTTTTTTGGTTCAAGTTAGATTTTATTCCTCTTTTATATATTTATAGATATAAGCATGGGAATAATTCATTCATATAAATACATCTGTGTGAATGGAAGAACTTTTTCCTGTTTTATTTTTAAAAATTTTGAAATTTAATTTAGTTTATTTCTTTATACAGCAGGTTACTATTAGTTATATATTTTATGCATATACATGTATACAGGTCCATCGCAATCTCCCAACTCATCCCACCACCACCACCCCATGGCTTCCCCCACTTGGTGTCCATACGTTTGTTCTCTACCTCTGTGTCTCTATTTCTGCCCTGCAAACCAGTTCATCTGTACCATTTTTCTAGGTTCCACCTATATGCATTAGTATACAATATTTGTTTTTCTCTTTCTGACTTACTTCACTCTGTATGACAGTCTCTAGATCCATCGACTTCTACAAATGAACCAGTTTCATTCCTATTTATGGCTGAGTAATATTCCATTTTATATATGTACCACATCTTTATCCATTCGTCTGTCTGTGGGCATTTAGGTTGCTTCCATTACCTGGCTATTGTAAATTGTGCTGCAATGAACATTGTGGTGAATGTGTCTTTTTGATTTATGGTTTTCTCTGGGTTTATGCCCAGAAGTGGGATTGCTGGATCCTAGGGTAATTCTCTTTTTAGTTTTTTAAAGGAACCTCCATACTGTTCTCCATAGTGAGTGTATCAATTTACCTTCCCACCGATAGTGGAAGAGGGTTCCTTTTGTCCACACCATCCCCGGAATTTGTTGTTTGTAGATTTGCTGATGATGCCGATTCTAAGAGGTGTGAGGTCATACCTCATTGTCGTTTGGATTTGCATTTCTCTAATAATTAGTGATGTTGAGCAGCTTTTCATGTGCGTCTTGGCCATCTCTGTGACTTCTTTAAAGAAACGTCTATATAGATCTTCTGCCCATTTTTGTACTGGGTTGTTTGTTTTATTAATATTAAGCTGCGTGAGCTGTTTATATATATTGGAGATTAAACCTTTGTCCATTGATTCGTTTGCGAACGTTTTCGCCCATTCTGAGGCTTGCCTTTTTCCATTCCCGTTTTTTTAACCAAAAAAGAAAGAAAGCAAAAGAAGCAGAACACTAATGTGCGTGAAATATGCCTCTTGAAACAGTCGTTTTGAAATATGGACGTCTTTTGCATTTTTTGGTCGGTATATGACCCCAGGATTTGTTTTCAGGGCAGGTGTCATTTACAGGCCTGCAACGATTTTGAATATCCACTGACCATTAGCGCTGGGATTAAAGCTGCTGTTGTGTGAAACGGCCACAAGGTGGCAGCAGTTCTCGCTTACCAAATCTGGTTACTAGGGCCACAGAGCCTCAATGGAAGTCCTGTTCTAGATTGGAATTTAGAATGGAATGTGCCAGGAGAAAGCCCCTCAAGTTTGTCTCACTACTTCTTGTTCGTGTTTTTAATTTAATTTTTTTTTTATTACAGCAAGTTTGATGACAACGTTTGGCTTCTTGTAGGTGTGCAAGATGTGGTTCTTTTACACATATACATAGGTCTGTTCTTCCTGGGACCCTTTTCCCATGTACGTTATGACAGAATGTTGAGTAGTCTTCTCTTGGTATTCCGTAGGTCTTTGGTGATTATATATTTCACCTGTGTTTGTATATGTCTGTTAACCCCGATATCCTAATGAATCCAATCCTCACACCTTTCCATTGGTGAACCATAAGTTTGTTTAATGAATCTGTGATTGCCCTTCTCCGTGGAAATATCTGCCCTGGTATCAATTTTTAGGTAACACCTATAAGTGATATCCTACGATATGTGTCTTTCACTTTCTGACTTACTACAAGTCACGTGATTACCTCTAGACTCATCTACGGTGCTGCAAATGGCATTGTGTCCTTTTTTCCCTTGGCTAATATTCTGTCTTAGCGAGGTCCTTTTTCTGCAATGTGATTCCCTGAGGGCTGAGGATTAGCTGACCTGGGCAGCCTGACCCTGCCGGCAAGCCCTCCCCAGGTGTGCCTGGGTTGAGGTCAATATAAACAGCACTCCAGGCAGCATTAGCCCCTGCAGCTGTGCCTGACTCCATATTCTCTGCCCCGTCAGCAGTCTCGGGGCTGTGCTGGTGGGAGGGTGTGAGGGTCCACGGCTTTGTTGGTGGCCCGGTGTGAGTGGGGCTCTGCTGGACTTTCTGCAGGAGTTGCCAGGCTGCCACGTGTAAAGAAGAGGATGTGTCACCCATAACTTGCACTGGAATTTCTCTCCGGGCTGAGGAAGGAAAAAAAGGAGTGGGGGCCGGGACAGGAGGGGTATCTCAGGCAGGGAAATGGAAAGCTTCCAGAAGAGCGCCCGGGGCCAGGACCATCCTGGCTGGCCTGCAGGCAGCAAGTTGGCCTGCGTGCTGTCGCTGGTGTGGCTCCACGGCCCTTCCTCCAGGCTTTCAAGCCCTTGTACATATTCAGGTGTTTTACCTGGGAAGGGTGGGAACAGTTCAGTAGCAGCTGGCCTGGGGCTCAGCTCACGTTTACTCACAGAGGCCTCGGCATGGTCCCCCAGCTTTGCAGTGAGGACGCTCCTTGCATGGGGGGACGGGGCTGTTGGTTGTATGGAAGATGATTCCCCACCACTGACCAATTTCAGAATTGTTTACTGCTGGAACAAGTGCCTAGGTAGTGTTTTCCTCTGTATAACTGTTTGGTTTAGGATTTATTTTTTGTTTTTTGGTTCAAGTTAGATTTTATTCCTCTTTTATATATTTATAGATATAAGCATGGGAATAATTCATTCATATAAATACATCTGTGTGAATGGAAGAACTTTTTCCTGTTTTATTTTTAAAAATTTTGAAATTTAATTTAGTTTATTTCTTTATACAGCAGGTTACTATTAGTTATATATTTTATGCATATACATGTATACAGGTCCATCGCAATCTCCCAACTCATCCCACCACCACCACCCCATGGCTTCCCCCACTTGGTGTCCATACGTTTGTTCTCTACCTCTGTGTCTCTATTTCTGCCCTGCAAACCAGTTCATCTGTACCATTTTTCTAGGTTCCACCTATATGCATTAGTATACAATATTTGTTTTTCTCTTTCTGACTTACTTCACTCTGTATGACAGTCTCTAGATCCATCGACTTCTACAAATGAACCAGTTTCATTCCTATTTATGGCTGAGTAATATTCCATTTTATATATGTACCACATCTTTATCCATTCGTCTGTCTGTGGGCGTTTAGGTTGCTTCCATTACCTGGCTATTGTAAATTGTGCTGCAATGAACGTTGTGGTGAATGTGTCTTTTTGATTTATGGTTTTCTCTGGGTTTATGCCCAGAAGTGGGATTGCTGGATCCTAGGGTAATTCTCTTTTTAGTTTTTTAAAGGAACCTCCATACTGTTCTCCATAGTGAGTGTATCAATTTACCTTCCCACCAATAGTGGAAGAGGGTTCCTTTTGTCCACACCATCCCCGGAATTTGTTGTTTGTAGATTTGCTGATGATGCCGATTCTAAGAGGTGTGAGGTCATACCTCATTGTCGTTTGGATTTGCATTTCTCTAATAATTAGTGATGTTGAGCAGCTTTTCATGTGCGTCTTGGACATCTCTGTGACTTCTTTAAAGAAACGTCTATATAGATCTTCTGCCCATTTTTGTACTGGGTTGTTTGTTTTATTAATATTAAGCTGCGTGAGCTGTTTATATATATTGGAGATTAAACCTTTGTCCATTGATTCGTTTGCGAACGTTTTCGCCCATTCTGAGGCTTGCCTTTTTCCATTCCCGTTTTTTTAACCAAAAAAGAAAGAAAGCAAAAGAAGCAGAACACTAATGTGCGTGAAATATGCCTCTTGAAACAGTCGTTTTGAAATATGGACGTCTTTTGCATTTTTTGGTCGGTATATGACCCCAGGATTTGTTTTCAGGGCAGGTGTCATTTACAGGCCTGCAACGATTTTGAATATCCACTGACCATTAGCGCTGGGATTAAAGCTGCTGTTGTGTGAAACGGCCACAAGGTGGCAGCAGTTCTCGCTTACCAAATCTGGTTACTAGGGCCACAGAGCCTCAATGGAAGTCCTGTTCTAGATTGGAATTTAGAATGGAATGTGCCAGGAGAAAGCCCCTCAAGTTTGTCTCACTACTTCTTGTTCGTGTTTTTAATTTAATTTTTTTTTTATTACAGCAAGTTTGATGACAACGTTTGGCTTCTTGTAGGTGTGCAAGATGTGGTTCTTTTACACATATACATAGGTCTGTTCTTCCTGGGACCCTTTTCCCATGTACGTTATGACAGAATGTTGAGTAGTCTTCTCTTGGTATTCCGTAGGTCTTTGGTGATTATATATTTCACCTGTGTTTGTATATGTCTGTTAACCCCGATATCCTAATGAATCCAATCCTCACACCTTTCCATTGGTGAACCATAAGTTTGTTTAATGAATCTGTGATTGCCCTTCTCCGTGGAAATATCTGCCCTGGTATCAATTTTTAGGTAACACCTATAAGTGATATCCTACGATATGTGTCTTTCACTTTCTGACTTACTACAAGTCACGTGATTACCTCTAGACTCATCTACGGTGCTGCAAATGGCATTGTGTCCTTTTTTCCCTTGGCTAATATTCTGTCTTAGCGAGGTCCTTTTTCTGCAATGTGATTCCCTGAGGGCTGAGGATTAGCTGACCTGGGCAGCCTGACCCTGCCGGCAAGCCCTCCCCAGGTGTGCCTGGGTTGAGGTCAATATAAACAGCACTCCAGGCAGCATTAGCCCCTGCAGCTGTGCCTGACTCCATATTCTCTGCCCCGTCAGCAGTCTCGGGGCTGTGCTGGTGGGAGGGTGTGAGGGTCCACGGCTTTGTTGGTGGCCCGGTGTGAGTGGGGCTCTGCTGGACTTTCTGCAGGAGTTGCCAGGCTGCCACGTGTAAAGAAGAGGATGTGTCACCCATAACTTGCACTGGAATTTCTCTCCGGGCTGAGGAAGGAAAAAAAGGAGTGGGGGCCGGGACAGGAGGGGTATCTCAGGCAGGGAAATGGAAAGCTTCCAGAAGAGCGCCCGGGGCCAGGACCATCCTGGCTGGCCTGCAGGCAGCAAGTTGGCCTGCGTGCTGTCGCTGGTGTGGCTCCACGGCCCTTCCTCCAGGCTTTCAAGCCCTTGTACATATTCAGGTGTTTTACCTGGGAAGGGTGGGAACAGTTCAGTAGCAGCTGGCCTGGGGCTCAGCTCACGTTTACTCACAGAGGCCTCGGCATGGTCCCCCAGCTTTGCAGTGAGGACGCTCCTTGCATGGGGGGACGGGGCTGTTGGTTGTATGGAAGATGATTCCCCACCACTGACCAATTTCAGAATTGTTTACTGCTGGAACAAGTGCCTAGGTAGTGTTTTCCTCTGTATAACTGTTTGGTTTAGGATTTATTTTTTGTTTTTTGGTTCAAGTTAGATTTTATTCCTCTTTTATATATTTATAGATATAAGCATGGGAATAATTCATTCATATAAATACATCTGTGTGAATGGAAGAACTTTTTCCT
The DNA here is from genome assembly GCF_025265405.1 of Mesoplodon densirostris. Lineage (NCBI taxonomy): Eukaryota > Metazoa > Chordata > Mammalia > Artiodactyla > Ziphiidae > Mesoplodon > Mesoplodon densirostris. The sequence goes on from NC_082672.1 coordinate 94,406,096, forward strand.
GTTTTATTTTTAAAAATTTTGAAATTTAATTTAGTTTATTTCTTTATACAGCAGGTTACTATTAGTTATATATTTTATGCATATACATGTATACAGGTCCATCGCAATCTCCCAACTCATCCCACCACCACCACCCCATGGCTTCCCCCACTTGGTGTCCATACGTTTGTTCTCTACCTCTGTGTCTCTATTTCTGCCCTGCAAACCAGTTCATCTGTACCATTTTTCTAGGTTCCACCTATATGCATTAGTATACAATATTTGTTTTTCTCTTTCTGACTTACTTCACTCTGTATGACAGTCTCTAGATCCATCGACTTCTACAAATGAACCAGTTTCATTCCTATTTATGGCTGAGTAATATTCCATTTTATATATGTACCACATCTTTATCCATTCGTCTGTCTGTGGGCATTTAGGTTGCTTCCATTACCTGGCTATTGTAAATTGTGCTGCAATGAACATTGTGGTGAATGTGTCTTTTTGATTTATGGTTTTCTCTGGGTTTATGCCCAGAAGTGGGATTGCTGGATCCTAGGGTAATTCTCTTTTTAGTTTTTTAAAGGAACCTCCATACTGTTCTCCATAGTGAGTGTATCAATTTACCTTCCCACCGATAGTGGAAGAGGGTTCCTTTTGTCCACACCATCCCCGGAATTTGTTGTTTGTAGATTTGCTGATGATGCCGATTCTAAGAGGTGTGAGGTCATACCTCATTGTCGTTTGGATTTGCATTTCTCTAATAATTAGTGATGTTGAGCAGCTTTTCATGTGCGTCTTGGCCATCTCTGTGACTTCTTTAAAGAAACGTCTATATAGATCTTCTGCCCATTTTTGTACTGGGTTGTTTGTTTTATTAATATTAAGCTGCGTGAGCTGTTTATATATATTGGAGATTAAACCTTTGTCCATTGATTCGTTTGCGAACGTTTTCGCCCATTCTGAGGCTTGCCTTTTTCCATTCCCGTTTTTTTAACCAAAAAAGAAAGAAAGCAAAAGAAGCAGAACACTAATGTGCGTGAAATATGCCTCTTGAAACAGTCGTTTTGAAATATGGACGTCTTTTGCATTTTTTGGTCGGTATATGACCCCAGGATTTGTTTTCAGGGCAGGTGTCATTTACAGGCCTGCAACGATTTTGAATATCCACTGACCATTAGCGCTGGGATTAAAGCTGCTGTTGTGTGAAACGGCCACAAGGTGGCAGCAGTTCTCGCTTACCAAATCTGGTTACTAGGGCCACAGAGCCTCAATGGAAGTCCTGTTCTAGATTGGAATTTAGAATGGAATGTGCCAGGAGAAAGCCCCTCAAGTTTGTCTCACTACTTCTTGTTCGTGTTTTTAATTTAATTTTTTTTTTATTACAGCAAGTTTGATGACAACGTTTGGCTTCTTGTAGGTGTGCAAGATGTGGTTCTTTTACACATATACATAGGTCTGTTCTTCCTGGGACCCTTTTCCCATGTACGTTATGACAGAATGTTGAGTAGTCTTCTCTTGGTATTCCGTAGGTCTTTGGTGATTATATATTTCACCTGTGTTTGTATATGTCTGTTAACCCCGATATCCTAATGAATCCAATCCTCACACCTTTCCATTGGTGAACCATAAGTTTGTTTAATGAATCTGTGATTGCCCTTCTCCGTGGAAATATCTGCCCTGGTATCAATTTTTAGGTAACACCTATAAGTGATATCCTACGATATGTGTCTTTCACTTTCTGACTTACTACAAGTCACGTGATTACCTCTAGACTCATCTACGGTGCTGCAAATGGCATTGTGTCCTTTTTTCCCTTGGCTAATATTCTGTCTTAGCGAGGTCCTTTTTCTGCAATGTGATTCCCTGAGGGCTGAGGATTAGCTGACCTGGGCAGCCTGACCCTGCCGGCAAGCCCTCCCCAGGTGTGCCTGGGTTGAGGTCAATATAAACAGCACTCCAGGCAGCATTAGCCCCTGCAGCTGTGCCTGACTCCATATTCTCTGCCCCGTCAGCAGTCTCGGGGCTGTGCTGGTGGGAGGGTGTGAGGGTCCACGGCTTTGTTGGTGGCCCGGTGTGAGTGGGGCTCTGCTGGACTTTCTGCAGGAGTTGCCAGGCTGCCACGTGTAAAGAAGAGGATGTGTCACCCATAACTTGCACTGGAATTTCTCTCCGGGCTGAGGAAGGAAAAAAAGGAGTGGGGGCCGGGACAGGAGGGGTATCTCAGGCAGGGAAATGGAAAGCTTCCAGAAGAGCGCCCGGGGCCAGGACCATCCTGGCTGGCCTGCAGGCAGCAAGTTGGCCTGCGTGCTGTCGCTGGTGTGGCTCCACGGCCCTTCCTCCAGGCTTTCAAGCCCTTGTACATATTCAGGTGTTTTACCTGGGAAGGGTGGGAACAGTTCAGTAGCAGCTGGCCTGGGGCTCAGCTCACGTTTACTCACAGAGGCCTCGGCATGGTCCCCCAGCTTTGCAGTGAGGACGCTCCTTGCATGGGGGGACGGGGCTGTTGGTTGTATGGAAGATGATTCCCCACCACTGACCAATTTCAGAATTGTTTACTGCTGGAACAAGTGCCTAGGTAGTGTTTTCCTCTGTATAACTGTTTGGTTTAGGATTTATTTTTTGTTTTTTGGTTCAAGTTAGATTTTATTCCTCTTTTATATATTTATAGATATAAGCATGGGAATAATTCATTCATATAAATACATCTGTGTGAATGGAAGAACTTTTTCCTGTTTTATTTTTAAAAATTTTGAAATTTAATTTAGTTTATTTCTTTATACAGCAGGTTACTATTAGTTATATATTTTATGCATATACATGTATACAGGTCCATCGCAATCTCCCAACTCATCCCACCACCACCACCCCATGGCTTCCCCCACTTGGTGTCCATACGTTTGTTCTCTACCTCTGTGTCTCTATTTCTGCCCTGCAAACCAGTTCATCTGTACCATTTTTCTAGGTTCCACCTATATGCATTAGTATACAATATTTGTTTTTCTCTTTCTGACTTACTTCACTCTGTATGACAGTCTCTAGATCCATCGACTTCTACAAATGAACCAGTTTCATTCCTATTTATGGCTGAGTAATATTCCATTTTATATATGTACCACATCTTTATCCATTCGTCTGTCTGTGGGCATTTAGGTTGCTTCCATTACCTGGCTATTGTAAATTGTGCTGCAATGAACATTGTGGTGAATGTGTCTTTTTGATTTATGGTTTTCTCTGGGTTTATGCCCAGAAGTGGGATTGCTGGATCCTAGGGTAATTCTCTTTTTAGTTTTTTAAAGGAACCTCCATACTGTTCTCCATAGTGAGTGTATCAATTTACCTTCCCACCGATAGTGGAAGAGGGTTCCTTTTGTCCACACCATCCCCGGAATTTGTTGTTTGTAGATTTGCTGATGATGCCGATTCTAAGAGGTGTGAGGTCATACCTCATTGTCGTTTGGATTTGCATTTCTCTAATAATTAGTGATGTTGAGCAGCTTTTCATGTGCGTCTTGGCCATCTCTGTGACTTCTTTAAAGAAACGTCTATATAGATCTTCTGCCCATTTTTGTACTGGGTTGTTTGTTTTATTAATATTAAGCTGCGTGAGCTGTTTATATATATTGGAGATTAAACCTTTGTCCATTGATTCGTTTGCGAACGTTTTCGCCCATTCTGAGGCTTGCCTTTTTCCATTCCCGTTTTTTTAACCAAAAAAGAAAGAAAGCAAAAGAAGCAGAACACTAATGTGCGTGAAATATGCCTCTTGAAACAGTCGTTTTGAAATATGGACGTCTTTTGCATTTTTTGGTCGGTATATGACCCCAGGATTTGTTTTCAGGGCAGGTGTCATTTACAGGCCTGCAACGATTTTGAATATCCACTGACCATTAGCGCTGGGATTAAAGCTGCTGTTGTGTGAAACGGCCACAAGGTGGCAGCAGTTCTCGCTTACCAAATCTGGTTACTAGGGCCACAGAGCCTCAATGGAAGTCCTGTTCTAGATTGGAATTTAGAATGGAATGTGCCAGGAGAAAGCCCCTCATGTTTGTCTCACTACTTCTTGTTCGTGTTTTTAATTTAATTTTTTTTTTATTACAGCAAGTTTGATGACAACGTTTGGCTTCTTGTAGGTGTGCAAGATGTGGTTCTTTTACACATATACATAGGTCTGTTCTTCCTGGGACCCTTTTCCCATGTACGTTATGACAGAATGTTGAGTAGTCTTCTCTTGGTATTCCGTAGGTCTTTGGTGATTATATATTTCACCTGTGTTTGTATATGTCTGTTAACCCCGATATCCTAATGAATCCAATCCTCACACCTTTCCATTGGTGAACCATAAGTTTGTTTAATGAATCTGTGATTGCCCTTCTCCGTGGAAATATCTGCCCTGGTATCAATTTTTAGGTAACACCTATAAGTGATATCCTACGATATGTGTCTTTCACTTTCTGACTTACTACAAGTCACGTGATTACCTCTAGACTCATCTACGGTGCTGCAAATGGCATTGTGTCCTTTTTTCCCTTGGCTAATATTCTGTCTTAGCGAGGTCCTTTTTCTGCAATGTGATTCCCTGAGGGCTGAGGATTAGCTGACCTGGGCAGCCTGACCCTGCCGGCAAGCCCTCCCCAGGTGTGCCTGGGTTGAGGTCAATATAAACAGCACTCCAGGCAGCATTAGCCCCTGCAGCTGTGCCTGACTCCATATTCTCTGCCCCGTCAGCAGTCTCGGGGCTGTGCTGGTGGGAGGGTGTGAGGGTCCACGGCTTTGTTGGTGGCCCGGTGTGAGTGGGGCTCTGCTGGACTTTCTGCAGGAGTTGCCAGGCTGCCACGTGTAAAGAAGAGGATGTGTCACCCATAACTTGCACTGGAATTTCTCTCCGGGCTGAGGAAGGAAAAAAAGGAGTGGGGGCCGGGACAGGAGGGGTATCTCAGGCAGGGAAATGGAAAGCTTCCAGAAGAGCGCCCGGGGCCAGGACCATCCTGGCTGGCCTGCAGGCAGCAAGTTGGCCTGCGTGCTGTCGCTGGTGTGGCTCCACGGCCCTTCCTCCAGGCTTTCAAGCCCTTGTACATATTCAGGTGTTTTACCTGGGAAGGGTGGGAACAGTTCAGTAGCAGCTGGCCTGGGGCTCAGCTCACGTTTACTCACAGAGGCCTCGGCATGGTCCCCCAGCTTTGCAGTGAGGACGCTCCTTGCATGGGGGGACGGGGCTGTTGGTTGTATGGAAGATGATTCCCCACCACTGACCAATTTCAGAATTGTTTACTGCTGGAACAAGTGCCTAGGTAGTGTTTTCCTCTGTATAACTGTTTGGTTTAGGATTTATTTTTTGTTTTTTGGTTCAAGTTAGATTTTATTCCTCTTTTATATATTTATAGATATAAGCATGGGAATAATTCATTCATATAAATACATCTGTGTGAATGGAAGAACTTTTTCCTGTTTTATTTTTAAAAATTTTGAAATTTAATTTAGTTTATTTCTTTATACAGCAGGTTACTATTAGTTATATATTTTATGCATATACATGTATACAGGTCCATCGCAATCTCCCAACTCATCCCACCACCACCACCCCATGGCTTCCCCCACTTGGTGTCCATACGTTTGTTCTCTACCTCTGTGTCTCTATTTCTGCCCTGCAAACCAGTTCATCTGTACCATTTTTCTAGGTTCCACCTATATGCATTAGTATACAATATTTGTTTTTCTCTTTCTGACTTACTTCACTCTGTATGACAGTCTCTAGATCCATCGACTTCTACAAATGAACCAGTTTCATTCCTATTTATGGCTGAGTAATATTCCATTTTATATATGTACCACATCTTTATCCATTCGTCTGTCTGTGGGCATTTAGGTTGCTTCCATTACCTGGCTATTGTAAATTGTGCTGCAATGAACATTGTGGTGAATGTGTCTTTTTGATTTATGGTTTTCTCTGGGTTTATGCCCAGAAGTGGGATTGCTGGATCCTAGGGTAATTCTCTTTTTAGTTTTTTAAAGGAACCTCCATACTGTTCTCCATAGTGAGTGTATCAATTTACCTTCCCACCAATAGTGGAAGAGGGTTCCTTTTGTCCACACCATCCCCGGAATTTGTTGTTTGTAGATTTGCTGATGATGCCGATTCTAAGAGGTGTGAGGTCATACCTCATTGTCGTTTGGATTTGCATTTCTCTAATAATTAGTGATGTTGAGCAGCTTTTCATGTGCGTCTTGGCCATCTCTGTGACTTCTTTAAAGAAACGTCTATATAGATCTTCTGCCCATTTTTGTACTGGGTTGTTTGTTTTATTAATATTAAGCTGCGTGAGCTGTTTATATATATTGGAGATTAAACCTTTGTCCATTGATTCGTTTGCGAACGTTTTCGCCCATTCTGAGGCTTGCCTTTTTCCATTCCCGTTTTTTTAACCAAAAAAGAAAGAAAGCAAAAGAAGCAGAACACTAATGTGCGTGAAATATGCCTCTTGAAACAGTCGTTTTGAAATATGGACGTCTTTTGCATTTTTTGGTCGGTATATGACCCCAGGATTTGTTTTCAGGGCAGGTGTCATTTACAGGCCTGCAACGATTTTGAATATCCACTGACCATTAGCGCTGGGATTAAAGCTGCTGTTGTGTGAAACGGCCACAAGGTGGCAGCAGTTCTCGCTTACCAAATCTGGTTACTAGGGCCACAGAGCCTCAATGGAAGTCCTGTTCTAGATTGGAATTTAGAATGGAATGTGCCAGGAGAAAGCCCCTCAAGTTTGTCTCACTACTTCTTGTTCGTGTTTTTAATTTAATTTTTTTTTAATTACAGCAAGTTTGATGACAACGTTTGGCTTCTTGTAGGTGTGCAAGATGTGGTTCTTTTACACATATACATAGGTCTGTTCTTCCTGGGACCCTTTTCCCATGTACGTTATGACAGAATGTTGAGTAGTCTTCTCTTGGTATTCCGTAGGTCTTTGGTGATTATATATTTCACCTGTGTTTGTATATGTCTGTTAACCCCGATATCCTAATGAATCCAATCCTCACACCTTTCCATTGGTGAACCATAAGTTTGTTTAATGAATCTGTGATTGCCCTTCTCCGTGGAAATATCTGCCCTGGTATCAATTTTTAGGTAACACCTATAAGTGATATCCTACGATATGTGTCTTTCACTTTCTGACTTACTACAAGTCACGTGATTACCTCTAGACTCATCTACGGTGCTGCAAATGGCATTGTGTCCTTTTTTCCCTTGGCTAATATTCTGTCTTAGCGAGGTCCTTTTTCTGCAATGTGATTCCCTGAGGGCTGAGGATTAGCTGACCTGGGCAGCCTGACCCTGCCGGCAAGCCCTCCCCAGGTGTGCCTGGGTTGAGGTCAATATAAACAGCACTCCAGGCAGCATTAGCCCCTGCAGCTGTGCCTGACTCCATATTCTCTGCCCCGTCAGCAGTCTCGGGGCTGTGCTGGTGGGAGGGTGTGAGGGTCCACGGCTTTGTTGGTGGCCCGGTGTGAGTGGGGCTCTGCTGGACTTTCTGCAGGAGTTGCCAGGCTGCCACGTGTAAAGAAGAGGATGTGTCACCCATAACTTGCACTGGAATTTCTCTCCGGGCTGAGGAAGGAAAAAAAGGAGTGGGGGCCGGGACAGGAGGGGTATCTCAGGCAGGGAAATGGAAAGCTTCCAGAAGAGCGCCCGGGGCCAGGACCATCCTGGCTGGCCTGCAGGCAGCAAGTTGGCCTGCGTGCTGTCGCTGGTGTGGCTCCACGGCCCTTCCTCTAGGCTTTCAAGCCCTTGTACATATTCAGGTGTTTTACCTGGGAAGGGTGGGAACAGTTCAGTAGCAGCTGGCCTGGGGCTCAGCTCACGTTTACTCACAGAGGCCTCGGCATGGTCCCCCAGCTTTGCAGTGAGGACGCTCCTTGCATGGGGGGACGGGGCTGTTGGTTGTATGGAAGATGATTCCCCACCACTGACCAATTTCAGAATTGTTTACTGCTGGAACAAGTGCCTAGGTAGTGTTTTCCTCTGTATAACTGTTTGGTTTAGGATTTATTTTTTGTTTTTTGGTTCAAGTTAGATTTTATTCCTCTTTTATATATTTATAGATATAAGCATGGGAATAATTCATTCATATAAATACATCTGTGTGAATGGAAGAACTTTTTCCTGTTTTATTTTTAAAATTTTTGAAATTTAATTTAGTTTATTTCTTTATACAGCAGGTTACTATTAGTTATATATTTTATGCATATACATGTATACAGGTCCATCGCAATCTCCCAACTCATCCCACCACCACCACCCCATGGCTTCCCCCACTTGGTGTCCATACGTTTGTTCTCTACCTCTGTGTCTCTATTTCTGCCCTGCAAACCAGTTCATCTGTACCATTTTTCTAGGTTCCACCTATATGCATTAGTATACAATATTTGTTTTTCTCTTTCTGACTTACTTCACTCTGTATGACAGTCTCTAGATCCATCGACTTCTACAAATGAACCAGTTTCATTCCTATTTATGGCTGAGTAATATTCCATTTTATATATGTACCACATCTTTATCCATTCGTCTGTCTGTGGGCATTTAGGTTGCTTCCATTACCTGGCTATTGTAAATTGTGCTGCAATGAACATTGTGGTGAATGTGTCTTTTTGATTTATGGTTTTCTCTGGGTTTATGCCCAGAAGTGGGATTGCTGGATCCTAGGGTAATTCTCTTTTTAGTTTTTTAAAGGAACCTCCATACTGTTCTCCATAGTGAGTGTATCAATTTACCTTCCCACCAATAGTGGAAGAGGGTTCCTTTTGTCCACACCATCCCCGGAATTTGTTGTTTGTAGATTTGCTGATGATGCCGATTCTAAGAGGTGTGAGGTCATACCTCATTGTCGTTTGGATTTGCATTTCTCTAATAATTAGTGATGTTGAGCAGCTTTTCATGTGCGTCTTGGCCATCTCTGTGACTTCTTTAAAGAAACGTCTATATAGATCTTCTGCCCATTTTTGTACTGGGTTGTTTGTTTTATTAATATTAAGCTGCGTGAGCTGTTTATATATATTGGAGATTAAACCTTTGTCCATTGATTCGTTTGCGAACGTTTTCGCCCATTCTGAGGCTTGCCTTTTTCCATTCCCGTTTTTTTAACCAAAAAAGAAAGAAAGCAAAAGAAGCAGAACACTAATGTTCGTGAAATATGCCTCTTGAAACAGTCGTTTTGAAATATGGACGTCTTTTGCATTTTTTGGTCGGTATATGACCCCAGGATTTGTTTTCAGGGCAGGTGTCATTTACAGGCCTGCAACGATTTTGAATATCCACTGACCATTAGCGCTGGGATTAAAGCTGCTGTTGTGTGAAACGGCCACAAGGTGGCAGCAGTTCTCGCTTACCAAATCTGGTTACTAGGGCCACAGAGCCTCAATGGAAGTCCTGTTCTAGATTGGAATTTAGAATGGAATGTGCCAGGAGAAAGCCCCTCAAGTTTGTCTCACTACTTCTTGTTCGTGTTTTTAATTTAATTTTTTTTTTATTACAGCAAGTTTGATGACAACGTTTGGCTTCTTGTAGGTGTGCAAGATGTGGTTCTTTTACACATATACATAGGTCTGTTCTTCCTGGGACCCTTTTCCCATGTACGTTATGACAGAATGTTGAGTAGTCTTCTCTTGGTATTCCGTAGGTCTTTGGTGATTATATATTTCACCTGTGTTTGTATATGTCTGTTAACCCCGATATCCTAATGAATCCAATCCTCACACCTTTCCATTGGTGAACCATAAGTTTGTTTAATGAATCTGTGATTGCCCTTCTCCGTGGAAATATCTGCCCTGGTATCAATTTTTAGGTAACACCTATAAGTGATATCCTACGATATGTGTCTTTCACTTTCTGACTTACTACAAGTCACGTGATTACCTCTAGACTCATCTACGGTGCTGCAAATGGCATTGTGTCCTTTTTTCCCTTGGCTAATATTCTGTCTTAGCGAGGTCCTTTTTCTGCAATGTGATTCCCTGAGGGCTGAGGATTAGCTGACCTGGGCAGCCTGACCCTGCCGGCAAGCCCTCCCCAGGTGTGCCTGGGTTGAGGTCAATATAAACAGCACTCCAGGCAGCATTAGCCCCTGCAGCTGTGCCTGACTCCATATTCTCTGCCCCGTCAGCAGTCTCGGGGCTGTGCTGGTGGGAGGGTGTGAGGGTCCACGGCTTTGTTGGTGGCCCGGTGTGAGTGGGGATCTGCTGGACTTTCTGCAGGAGTTGCCAGGCTGCCACGTGTAAAGAAGAGGATGTGTCACCCATAACTTGCACTGGAATTTCTCTCCGGGCTGAGGAAGGAAAAAAAGGAGTGGGGGCCGGGACAGGAGGGGTATCTCAGGCAGGGAAATGGAAAGCTTCCAGAAGAGCGCCCGGGGCCAGGACCATCCTGGCTGGCCTGCAGGCAGCAAGTTGGCCTGCGTGCTGTCGCTGGTGTGGCTCCACGGCCCTTCCTCCAGGCTTTCAAGCCCTTGTACATATTCAGGTGTTTTACCTGGGAAGGGTGGGAACAGTTCAGTAGCAGCTGGCCTGGGGCTCAGCTCACGTTTACTCACAGAGGCCTCGGCATGGTCCCCCAGCTTTGCAGTGAGGACGCTCCTTGCATGTGGGGACGGGGCTGTTGGTTGTATGGAAGATGATTCCCCACCACTGACCAATTTCAGAATTGTTTACTGCTGGAACAAGTGCCTAGGTAGTGTTTTCCTCTGTATAACTGTTTGGTTTAGGATTTATTTTTTGTTTTTTGGTTCAAGTTAGATTTTATTCCTCTTTTATATATTTATAGATATAAGCATGGGAATAATTCATTCATATAAATACATCTGTGTGAATGGAAGAACTTTTTCCTGTTTTATTTTTAAAATTTTTGAAATTTAATTTAGTTTATTTCTTTATACAGCAGGTTACTATTAGTTATATATTTTATGCATATACATGTATACAGGTCCATCGCAATCTCCCAACTCATCCCACCACCACCACCCCATGGCTTCCCCCACTTGGTGTCCATACGTTTGTTCTCTACCTCTGTGTCTCTATTTCTGCCCTGCAAACCAGTTCATCTGTACCATTTTTCTAGGTTCCACCTATATGCATTAGTATACAATATTTGTTTTTCTCTTTCTGACTTACTTCACTCTGTATGACAGTCTCTAGATCCATCGACTTCTACAAATGAACCAGTTTCATTCCTATTTATGGCTGAGTAATATTCCATTTTATATATGTACCACATCTTTATCCATTCGTCTGTCTGTGGGCATTTAGGTTGCTTCCATTACCTGGCTATTGTAAATTGTGCTGCAATGAACATTGTGGTGAATGTGTCTTTTTGATTTATGGTTTTCTCTGGGTTTATGCCCAGAAGTGGGATTGCTGGATCCTATGGTAATTCTCTTTTTAGTTTTTTAAAGGAACCTCCATACTGTTCTCCATAGTGAGTGTATCAATTTACCTTCCCACCAATAGTGGAAGAGGGTTCCTTTTGTCCACACCATCCCCGGAATTTGTTGTTTGTAGATTTGCTGATGATGCCGATTCTAAGAGGTGTGAGGTCATACCTCATTGTCGTTTGGATTTGCATTTCTCTAATAATTAGTGATGTTGAGCAGCTTTTCATGTGCGTCTTGGCCATCTCTGTGACTTCTTTAAAGAAACGTCTATATAGATCTTCTGCCCATTTTTGTACTGGGTTGTTTGTTTTATTAATATTAAGCTGCGTGAGCTGTTTATATATATTGGAGATTAAACCTTTGTCCATTGATTCGTTTGCGAACGTTTTCGCCCATTCTGAGGCTTGCCTTTTTCCATTCCCGTTTTTTTAACCAAAAAAGAAAGAAAGCAAAAGAAGCAGAACACTAATGTGCGTGAAATATGCCTCTTGAAACAGTCGTTTTGAAATATGGACGTCTTTTGCATTTTTTGGTCGGTATATGACCCCAGGATTTGTTTTCAGGGCAGGTGTCATTTACAGGCCTGCAACGATTTTGAATATCCACTGACCATTAGCGCTGGGATTAGAGCTGCTGTTGTGTGAAACGGCCACAAGGTGGCAGCAGTTCTCGCTTACCAAATCTGGTTACTAGGGCCACAGAGCCTCAATGGAAGTCCTGTTCTAGATTGGAATTTAGAATGGAATGTGCCAGGAGAAAGCCCCTCAAGTTTGTCTCACTACTTCTTGTTCGTGTTTTTAATTTAATTTTTTTTTTTATTACAGCAAGTTTGATGACAACGTTTGGCTTCTTGTAGGTGTGCAAGATGTGGTTCTTTTACACATATACATAGGTCTGTTCTTCCTGGGACCCTTTTCCCATGTACGTTATGACAGAATGTTGAGTAGTCTTCTCTTGGTATTCCGTAGGTCTTTGGTGATTATATATTTCACCTGTGTTTGTATATGTCTGTTAACCCCGATATCCTAATGAATCCAATCCTCACACCTTTCCATTGGTGAACCATAAGTTTGTTTAATGAATCTGTGATTGCCCTTCTCCGTGGAAATATCTGCCCTGGTATCAATTTTTAGGTAACACCTATAAGTGATATCCTACGATATGTGTCTTTCACTTTCTGACTTACTACAAGTCACGTGATTACCTCTAGACTCATCTACGGTGCTGCAAATGGCATTGTGTCCTTTTTTCCCTTGGCTAATATTCTGTCTTAGCGAGGTCCTTTTTCTGCAATGTGATTCCCTGAGGGCTGAGGATTAGCTGACCTGGGCAGCCTGACCCTGCCGGCAAGCCCTCCCCAGGTGTGCCTGGGTTGAGGTCAATATAAACAGCACTCCAGGCAGCATTAGCCCCTGCAGCTGTGCCTGACTCCATATTCTCTGCCCCGTCAGCAGTCTCGGGGCTGTGCTGGTGGGAGGGTGTGAGGGTCCACGGCTTTGTTGGTGGCCCGGTGTGAGTGGGGCTCTGCTGGACTTTCTGCAGGAGTTGCCAGGCTGCCACGTGTAAAGAAGAGGATGTGTCACCCATAACTTGCACTGGAATTTCTCTCCGGGCTGAGGAAGGAAAAAAAGGAGTGGGGGCCGGGACAGGAGGGGTATCTCAGGCAGGGAAATGGAAAGCTTCCAGAAGAGCGCCCGGGGCCAGGACCATCCTGGCTGGCCTGCAGGCAGCAAGTTGGCCTGCGTGCTGTCGCTGGTGTGGCTCCACGGCCCTTCCTCCAGGCTTTCAAGCCCTTGTACATATTCAGGTGTTTTACCTGGGAAGGGTGGGAACAGTTCAGTAGCAGCTGGCCTGGGGCTCAGCTCACGTTTACTCACAGAGGCCTCGGCATGGTCCCCCAGCTTTGCAGTGAGGACGCTCCTTGCATGGGGGGACGGGGCTGTTGGTTGTATGGAAGATGATTCCCCACCACTGACCAATTTCAGAATTGTTTACTGCTGGAACAAGTGCCTAGGTAGTGTTTTCCTCTGTATAACTGTTTGGTTTAGGATTTATTTTTTGTTTTTTGGTTCAAGTTAGATTTTATTCCTCTTTTATATATTTATAGATATAAGCATGGGAATAATTCATTCATATAAATACATCTGTGTGAATGGAAGAACTTTTTCCTGTTTTATTTTTAAAATTTTTGAAATTTAATTTAGTTTATTTCTTTATACAGCAGGTTACTATTAGTTATATATTTTATGCATATACATGTATACAGGTCCATCGCAATCTCCCAACTCATCCCACCACCACCACCCCATGGCTTCCCCCACTTGGTGTCCATACGTTTGTTCTCTACCTCTGTGTCTCTATTTCTGCCCTGCAAACCAGTTCATCTGTACCATTTTTCTAGGTTCCACCTATATGCATTAGTATACAATATTTGTTTTTCTCTTTCTGACTTACTTCACTCTGTATGACAGTCTCTAGATCCATCGACTTCTACAAATGAACCAGTTTCATTCCTATTTATGGCTGAGTAATATTCCATTTTATATATGTACCACATCTTTATCCATTCGTCTGTCTGTGGGCATTTAGGTTGCTTCCATTACCTGGCTATTGTAAATTGTGCTGCAATGAACATTGTGGTGAATGTGTCTTTTTGATTTATGGTTTTCTCTGGGTTTATGCCCAGAAGTGGGATTGCTGGATCCTAGGGTAATTCTCTTTTTAGTTTTTTAAAGGAACCTCCATACTGTTCTCCATAGTGAGTGTATCAATTTACCTTCCCACCAATAGTGGAAGAGGGTTCCTTTTGTCCACACCATCCCCGGAATTTGTTGTTTGTAGATTTGCTGATGATGCCGATTCTAAGAGGTGTGAGGTCATACCTCATTGTCGTTTGGATTTGCATTTCTCTAATAATTAGTGATGTTGAGCAGCTTTTCATGTGCGTCTTGGCCATCTCTGTGACTTCTTTAAAGAAACGTCTATATAGATCTTCTGCCCATTTTTGTACTGGGTTGTTTGTTTTATTAATATTAAGCTGCGTGAGCTGTTTATATATATTGGAGATTAAACCTTTGTCCATTGATTCGTTTGCGAACGTTTTCGCCCATTCTGAGGCTTGCCTTTTTCCATTCCCGTTTTTTTAACCAAAAAAGAAAGAAAGCAAAAGAAGCAGAACACTAATGTGCGTGAAATATGCCTCTTGAAACAGTCGTTTTGAAATATGGACGTCTTTTGCATTTTTTGGTCGGTATATGACCCCAGGATTTGTTTTCAGGGCAGGTGTCATTTACAGGCCTGCAACGATTTTGAATATCCACTGACCATTAGCGCTGGGATTAAAGCTGCTGTTGTGTGAAACGGCCACAAGGTGGCAGCAGTTCTCGCTTACCAAATCTGGTTACTAGGGCCACAGAGCCTCAATGGAAGTCCTGTTCTAGATTGGAATTTAGAATGGAATGTGCCAGGAGAAAGCCCCTCAAGTTTGTCTCACTACTTCTTGTTCGTGTTTTTAATTTAATTTTTTTTTTATTACAGCAAGTTTGATGACAACGTTTGGCTTCTTGTAGGTGTGCAAGATGTGGTTCTTTTACACATATACATAGGTCTGTTCTTCCTGGGACCCTTTTCCCATGTACGTTATGACAGAATGTTGAGTAGTCTTCTCTTGGTATTCCGTAGGTCTTTGGTGATTATATATTTCACCTGTGTTTGTATATGTCTGTTAACCCCGATATCCTAATGAATCCAATCCTCACACCTTTCCATTGGTGAACCATAAGTTTGTTTAATGAATCTGTGATTGCCCTTCTCCGTGGAAATATCTGCCCTGGTATCAATTTTTAGGTAACACCTATAAGTGATATCCTACGATATGTGTCTTTCACTTTCTGACTTACTACAAGTCACGTGATTACCTCTAGACTCATCTACGGTGCTGCAAATGGCATTGTGTCCTTTTTTCCCTTGGCTAATATTCTGTCTTAGCGAGGTCCTTTTTCTGCAATGTGATTCCCTGAGGGCTGAGGATTAGCTGACCTGGGCAGCCTGACCCTGCCGGCAAGCCCTCCCCAGGTGTGCCTGGGTTGAGGTCAATATAAACAGCACTCCAGGCAGCAATAGCCCCTGCAGCTGTGCCTGACTCCATATTCTCTGCCCCGTCAGCAGTCTCGGGGCTGTGCTGGTGGGAGGGTGTGAGGGTCCACGGCTTTGTTGGTGGCCCGGTGTGAGTGGGGCTCTGCTGGACTTTCTGCAGGAGTTGCCAGGCTGCCACGTGTAAAGAAGAGGATGTGTCACCCATAACTTGCACTGGAATTTCTCTCCGGGCTGAGGAAGGAAAAAAAGGAGTGGGGGCCGGGACAGGAGGGGTATCTCAGGCAGGGAAATGGAAAGCTTCCAGAAGAGCGCCCGGGGCCAGGACCATCCTGGCTGGCCTGCAGGCAGCAAGTTGGCCTGCGTGCTGTCGCTGGTGTGGCTCCACGGCCCTTCCTCCAGGCTTTCAAGCCCTTGTACATATTCAGGTGTTTTACCTGGGAAGGGTGGGAACAGTTCAGTAGCAGCTGGCCTGGGGCTCAGCTCACGTTTACTCACAGAGGCCTCGGCATGGTCCCCCAGCTTTGCAGTGAGGACGCTCCTTGCATGGGGGGACGGGGCTGTTGGTTGTATGGAAGATGATTCCCCACCACTGACCAATTTCAGAATTGTTTACTGCTGGAACAAGTGCCTAGGTAGTGTTTTCCTCTGTATAACTGTTTGGTTTAGGATTTATTTTTTGTTTTTTGGTTCAAGTTAGATTTTATTCCTCTTTTATATATTTATAGATATAAGCATGGGAATAATTCATTCATATAAATACATCTGTGTGAATGGAAGAACTTTTTCCTGTTTTATTTTTAAAATTTTTGAAATTTAATTTAGTTTATTTCTTTATACAGCAGGTTACTATTAGTTATATATTTTATGCATATACATGTATACAGGTCCATCGCAATCTCCCAACTCATCCCACCACCACCACCCCATGGCTTCCCCCACTTGGTGTCCATACGTTTGTTCTCTACCTCTGTGTCTCTATTTCTGCCCTGCAAACCAGTTCATCTGTACCATTTTTCTAGGTTCCACCTATATGCATTAGTATACAATATTTGTTTTTCTCTTTCTGACTTACTTCACTCTGTATGACAGTCTCTAGATCCATCGACTTCTACAAATGAACCAGTTTCATTCCTATTTATGGCTGAGTAATATTCCATTTTATATATGTACCACATCTTTATCCATTCGTCTGTCTGTGGGCATTTAGGTTGCTTCCATTACCTGGCTATTGTAAATTGTGCTGCAATGAACATTGTGGTGAATGTGTCTTTTTGATTTATGGTTTTCTCTGGGTTTATGCCCAGAAGTGGGATTGCTGGATCCTAGGGTAATTCTCTTTTTAGTTTTTTAAAGGAACCTCCATACTGTTCTCCATAGTGAGTGTATCAATTTACCTTCCCACCAATAGTGGAAGAGGGTTCCTTTTGTCCACACCATCCCCGGAATTTGTTGTTTGTAGATTTGCTGATGATGCCGATTCTAAGAGGTGTGAGGTCATACCTCATTGTCGTTTGGATTTGCATTTCTCTAATAATTAGTGATGTTGAGCAGCTTTTCATGTGCGTCTTGGCCATCTCTGTGACTTCTTTAAAGAAACGTCTATATAGATCTTCTGCCCATTTTTGTACTGGGTTGTTTGTTTTATTAATATTAAGCTGCGTGAGCTGTTTATATATATTGGAGATTAAACCTTTGTCCATTGATTCGTTTGCGAACGTTTTCGCCCATTCTGAGGCTTGCCTTTTTCCATTCCCGTTTTTTTAACCAAAAAAGAAAGAAAGCAAAAGAAGCAGAACACTAATGTGCGTGAAATATGCCTCTTGAAACAGTCGTTTTGAAATATGGACGTCTTTTGCATTTTTTGGTCGGTATATGACCCCAGGATTTGTTTTCAGGGCAGGTGTCATTTACAGGCCTGCAACGATTTTGAATATCCACTGACCATTAGCGCTGGGATTAAAGCTGCTGTTGTGTGAAACGGCCACAAGGTGGCAGCAGTTCTCGCTTACCAAATCTGGTTACTAGGGCCACAGAGCCTCAATGGAAGTCCTGTTCTAGATTGGAATTTAGAATGGAATGTGACAAGAGGCAAAATAAAACTTGAAGTGAAAAAAAAAAAATTTTTAGAATGGAATGTGCCAGGAGAAAGCCCCTCAAGTTTGTCTCACTACTTCTTGTTCGTGTTTTTAATTTAATTTTTTATTTTTTATTACAGCAAGTTTGATGACAACGTTTGGCTTCTTGTAGGTGTGCAAGATGTGGTTCTTTTACACATATACATAGGTCTGTTCTTCCTGGGACCCTTTTCCCATGTACATTATGACAGAATGTTGAGTAGTCTTCTCTTGGTATTCCGTAGGTCTTTGGTGATTATATATTTCACCTGTGTTTGTATATGTCTGTTAACCCCGATATCCTAATGAATCCAATCCTCACACCTTTCCATTGGTGAACCATAAGTTTGTTTAATGAATCTGTGATTGCCCTTCTCCGTGGAAATATCTGCCCTGGTATCAATTTTTAGGTAACACCTATAAGTGATATCCTACGATATGTGTCTTTCACTTTCTGACTTACTACAAGTCACGTGATTACCTCTAGACTCATCTACGGTGCTGCAAATGGCATTGTGTCCTTTTTTCCCTTGGCTAATATTCTGTCTTAGCGAGGTCCTTTTTCTGCAATGTGATTCCCTGAGGGCTGAGGATTAGCTGACCTGGGCAGCCTGACCCTGCCGGCAAGCCCTCCCCAGGTGTGCCTGGGTTGAGGTCAATATAAACAGCACTCCAGGCAGCAATAGCCCCTGCAGCTGTGCCTGACTCCATATTCTCTGCCCCGTCAGCAGTCTCGGGGCTGTGCTGGTGGGAGGGTGTGAGGGTCCACGGCTTTGTTGGTGGCCCGATGTGAGTGGGGCTCTGCTGGACTTTCTGCAGGAGTTGCCAGGCTGCCACCTGTAAAGAAGAGGATGTGTCACCCATAACTTGCACTGGAATTTCTCTCCGGGCTGAGGAAGGAAAAAAAGGAGTGGGGGCCGGGACAGGAGGGGTATCTCAGGCAGGGAAATGGAAAGCTTCCAGAAGAGCGCCCGGGGCCAGGACCATCCTGGCTGGCCTGCAGGCAGCAAGTTGGCCAGCGTGCTGTCGCTGGTGTGGCTCCACGGCCCTTCCTCCAGGCTTTCAAGCCCTTGTACATATTCAGGTGTTTTACCTGGGAAGGGTGGGAACAGTTCAGTAGCAGCTGGCCTGGGGCTCAGCTCACGTTTACTCACAGAGGCCTCGGCATGGTCCCCCAGCTTTGCAGTGAGGACGCTCCTTGCATGGGGGGACGGGGCTGTTGGTTGTATGGAAGATGATTCCCCACCACTGACCAATTTCAGAATTGTTTACTGCTGGAACAAGTGCCTAGGTATTGTTTTCCTCTGTATAACTGTTTGGTTTAGGATTTAATTTTTGTTTTTTGGTTCAAATTAGATTTTATTCCTCTTTTATATATTTATAGATATAAGCATGGGAATAATTCATTCATATAAATACATCTGTGTGAATGGAAGAACTTTTTCCTGTTTTATTTTTAAAAATTTTGAAATTTAATTTTGTTTATTTCTTTATACAGCAGGTTACTATTAGTTATATATTTTATGCATATACATGTATACAGGTCCATCCCAATCTCCCAACTCATCCCACCACCACCACCCCATGGCTTCCCCCACTTGGTGTCCATACGTTTGTTCTCTACCTCTGTGTCTCTATTTCTGCCCTGCAAACCAGTTCATCTGTACCATTTTTCTAGGTTCCACCTATATGCATTAGTATACAATATTTGTTTTTCTCTTTCTGACTTACTTCACTCTGTATGACAGTCTCTAGATCCATCGACTTCTACAAATGAACCAGTTTCATTCCTATTTATGGCTGAGTAATATTCCATTTTATATATGTACCACATCTTTATCCATTCGTCTGTCTGTGGGCATTTAGGTTGCTTCCATTACCTGGCTATTGTAAATTGTGCTGCAATGATCATTGTGGTGATTGTGTCTTTTTGATTTATGGTTTTCTCTGGGTTTATGCCCAGAAGTGGGATTGCTGGATCCTATGGTAATTCTCTTTTTAGTTTTTTAAAGGAACCTCCATACTCTTCTCCATAGTGAGTGTATCAATTTACCTTCCCACCAATAGTGGAAGAGGGTTCCTTTTGTCCACACCATCCCTGGAATTTGTTGTTTGTAGATTTGCTGATGATGCCGATTCTAAGAGGTGTGAGGTCATACCTCATTGTCGTTTGGATTTGCATTTCTCTAATAATTAGTGATGTTGAGCAGCTTTTCATGTGCGTCTTGGCCATCTCTGTGACTTCTTTAAAGAAACGTCTATATAGATCTTCTGCCCATTTTTGTACTGGGTTGTTTGTTTTATTAATATTAAGCTGCGTGAGCTGTTTATATATATTGGAGATTAAACCTTTGTCCATTGATTCGTTTGCGAACGTTTTCGCCCATTCTGAGGCTTGCCTTTTTCCATTCCCGTTTTTTTAACCAAAAAAGAAAGAAAGCAAAAGAAGCAGAACACTAATGTGCGTGAAATATGCCTCTTGAAACAGTCGTTTTGAAATATGGACGTCTTTTGCATTTTTTGGTCGGTATATGACCCCAGGATTTGTTTTCAGGGCAGGTGTCATTTACAGGCCTGCAACGATTTTGAATATCCACTGACCATTAGCGCTGGGATTAAAGCTGCTGTTGTGTGAAACGGCCACAAGGTGGCAGCAGTTCTCGCTTACCAAATCTGGTTACTAGGGCCACAGAGCCTCAATGGAAGTCCTGTTCTAGATTGGAATTTAGAATGGAATGTGCCAGGAGAAAGCCCCTCAAGTTTGTCTCACTACTTCTTGTTCGTGTTTTTAATTTAATTTTTTATTTTTTATTACAGCAAGTTTGATGACAACGTTTGGCTTCTTGTAGGTGTGCAAGATGTGGTTCTTTTACACATATACATAGGTCTGTTCTTCCTGGGACCCTTTTCCCATGTATGTTATGACAGAATGTTGAGTAGTCTTCTCTTGGTATTCCGTAGGTCTTTGGTGATTATATATTTCACCTGTGTTTGTATATGTCTGTTAACCCCGATATCCTAATGAATCCAATCCTCACACCTTTCCATTGGTGAACCATAAGTTTGTTTAATGAATCTGTGATTGCCCTTCTCCGTGGAAATATCTGCCCTGGTATCAATTTTTAGGTAACACCTATAAGTGATATCCTACGATATGTGTCTTTCACTTTCTGACTTATTACAAGTCACGTGATTACCTCTAGACTCATCTACGGTGCTGCAAATGGCATTGTGTCCTTTTTTCCCTTGGCTAATATTCTGTCTTAGCGAGGTCCTTTTTCTGCAATGTGATTCCCTGAGGGCTGAGGATTAGCTGACCTGTGCAGCCTGACCCTGCCGGCAAGCCCTCCCCAGGTGTGCCTGGGTTGAGGTCAATATAAACAGCACTCCAGGCAGCATTAGCCCCTGCAGCTGTGCCTGACTCCATATTCTCTGCCCCGTCAGCAGTCTCGGGGCTGTGCTGGTGGGAGGGTGTGAGGTTCCACGGCTTTGTTGGTGGCCCGGTGTGAGTGGGGCTCTGCTGGACTTTCTGCAGGAGTTGCCAGGCTGCCACCTGTAAAGAAGAGGATGTGTCACCCATAACTTGCACTGGAATTTCTCTCCGGGCTGAGGAAGGAAAAAAAAGGATTGGGGGCCGGGACAGGAGGGGTATCTCAGGCAGGGAAATGGAAAGCTTCCAGAAGAGCGCCCGGGGCCAGGACCATCCTGGCTGGCCTGCAGGCAGCAAGTTGGCCTGCGTGCTGTCGCTGGTGTGGCTCCATGGCCCTTCCTCCAGGCTTTCAAGCCCTTGTACATATTCAGGTGTTTTACCTGGGAAGGGTGGGAACAGTTCAGTAGCAGCTGGCCTGGGGCTCAGCTCACGTTTACTCACAGAGGCCTCGGCATGGTCCCCCAGCTTTGCAGTGAGGATGCTCCTTGCATGGGGGGACGGGGCTGTTGGTTGTATGGAAGATGATTCCCCACCACTGACCAATTTCAGAATTGTTTACTGCTGGAACAAGTGCCTAGGTAGTGTTTTCCTCTGTATAACTGTTTGGTTTAGGATTTATTTTTTGTTTTTTGGTTCAAGTTAGATTTTATTCCTCTTTTATATATTTATAGATATAAGCATGGGAATAATTCATTCATATAAATACATCTGTGTGAATGGAAGAACTTTTTCCTGTTTTATTTTTAAAAATTTTGAAATTTAATTTTGTTTATTTCTTTATACAGCAGGTTACTATTAGTTATATATTTTATGCATATACATGTATACAGGTCCATCGCAATCTCCCAACTCATCCCACCACCACCACCCCATGGCTTCCCCCACTTGGTGTCCATACGTTTGTTCTCTACCTCTGTGTCTCTATTTCTGCCCTGCAAACCAGTTCATCTGTACCATTTTTCTAGGTTCCACCTATATGCATTAGTATACAATATTTGTTTTTCTCTTTCTGACTTACTTCACTCTGTATGACAGTCTCTAGATCCATCGACTTCTACAAATGAACCAGTTTCATTCCTATTTATGGCTGAGTAATATTCCATTTTATATATGTACCACATCTTTATCCATTCGTCTGTCTGTGGGCATTTAGGTTGCTTCCATTACCTGGCTATTGTAAATTGTGCTGCAATGAACATTGTGGTGAATGTGTCTTTTTGATTTATGGTTTTCTCTGGGTTTATGCCCAGAAGTGGGATTGCTGGATCCTATGGTAATTCTCTTTTTAGTTTTTTAAAGGAACCTCCATACTGTTCTCCATAGTGAGTGTATCAATTTACCTTCCCACCAATAGTGGAAGAGGGTTCCTTTTGTCCACACCATCCCCGGAATTTGTTGTTTGTAGATTTGCTGATGATGCCGATTCTAAGAGGTGTGAGGTCATACCTCATTGTCGTTTGGATTTGCATTTCTCTAATAATTAGTGATGTTGAGCAGCTTTTCATGTGCGTCTTGGCCATCTCTGTGACTTCTTTAAAGAAACGTCTATATAGATCTTCTGCCCATTTTTGTACTGGGTTGTTTGTTTTATTAATATTAAGCTGCGTGAGCTGTTTATATATATTGGAGATTAAACCTTTGTCCATTGATTCGTTTGCGAACGTTTTCGCCCATTCTGAGGCTTGCCTTTTTCCATTCCCGTTTTTTTTAACCAAAAAAGAAAGAAAGCAAAAGAAGCAGAACACTAATGTGCGTGAAATATGCCTCTTGAAACAGTCGTTTTGAAATATGGACGTCTTTTGCATTTTTTGGTCGGTATATGACCCCAGGATTTGTTTTCAGGGCAGGTGTCATTTACAGGCCTGCAACGATTTTGAATATCCACTGATCATTAGCGCTGGGATTAAATCTGCTGTTGTGTGAAACGGCCACAAGGTGGCAGCAGTTCTCGCTTACCAAATCTGGTTACTAGGGCCACAGAGCCTCAATGGAAGTCCTGTTCTAGATTGGAATTTAGAATGGAATGTGCCAGGAGAAAGCCCATCAAGTTTGTCTCACTACTTCTTGTTCGTGTTTTTAATTTAATTTTTTATTTTTTATTACAGCAAGTTTGATGACAACGTTTGGCTTCTTGTAGGTGTGCAAGATGTGGTTCTTTTACACATATACATAGGTCTGTTCTTCCTGGGACCCTTTTCCCATGTACGTTATGACAGAATGTTGAGTAGTCTTCTCTTGGTATTCCGTAGGTCTTTGGTGATTATATATTTCACCTGTGTTTGTATATGTCTGTTAACCCCGATATCCTAATGAATCCAATCCTCACACCTTTCCATTGGTGAACCATAAGTTTGTTTAATGAATCTGTGATTGCCCTTCTCCGTGGAAATATCTGCCCTGGTATCAATTTTTAGGTAACACCTATAAGTGATATCCTACGATATGTGTCTTTCACTTTCTGACTTACTACAAGTCACGTGATTACCTCTAGACTCATCTACGGTGCTGCAAATGGCATTGTGTCCTTTTTTCCCTTGGCTAATATTCTGTCTTAGCGAGGTCCTTTTTCTGCAATGTGATTCCCTGAGGGCTGAGGATTAGCTGACCTGGGCAGCCTGACCCTGCCGGCAAGCCCTCCCCAGGTGTGCCTGGGTTGAGGTCAATATAAACAGCACTCCAGGCAGCATTAGCCCCTGCAGCTGTGCCTGACTCCATATTCTCTGCCCCGTCAGCAGTCTCGGGGCTGTGCTGGTGGGAGGGTGTGAGGGTCCATGGCTTTGTTGGTGGCCCGGTGTGAGTGGGGCTCTGCTGGACTTTCTGCAGGAGTTGCCAGGCTGCCACCTGTAAAGAAGAGGATGTGTCACCCATAACTTGCACTGGAATTTCTCTCCGGGCTGAGGAAGGAAAAAAAGGAGTGGGGGCCGGGACAGGAGGGGTATCTCAGGCAGGGAAATGGAAAGCTTCCAGAAGAGCGCCCGGGGCCAGGACCATCCTGGCTGGCCTGCAGGCAGCAAGTTGGCCTGCGTGCTGTCGCTGGTGTGGCTCCACGGCCCTTCCTCCAGGCTTTCAAGCCCTTGTACATATTCAGGTGTTTTACCTGGGAAGGGTGGGAACAGTTCAGTAGCAGCTGGCCTGGGGCTCAGCTCACGTTTACTCACAGAGGCCTCGGCATGGTCCCCCAGCTTTGCAGTGAGGACGCTCCTTGCATGGGGGGACGGGGCTGTTGGTTGTATGGAAGATGATTCCCCACCACTGACCAATTTCAGAATTGTTTACTGCTGGAACAAGTGCCTAGGTAGTGTTTTCCTCTGTATAACTGTTTGGTTTAGGATTTATTTTTTGTTTTTTGGTTCAAGTTAGATTTTATTCCTCTTTTATATATTTATAGATATAAGCATGGGAATAATTCATTCATATAAATACATCTGTGTGAATGGAAGAACTTTTTCCTGTTTTATTTTTTAAAAATTTTGAAATTTAATTTTGTTTATTTCTTTATACAGCAGGTTACTATTAGTTATATATTTTATGCATATACATGTATACAGGTCCATCGCAATCTCCCAACTCATCCCACCACCACCACCCCATGGCTTCCCCCACTTGGTGTCCATACGTTTGTTCTCTACCTCTGTGTCTCTATTTCTGCCCTGCAAACCAGTTCATCTGTACCATTTTTCTAGGTTCCACCTATATGCATTAGTATACAATATTTGTTTTTCTCTTTCTGACTTACTTCACTCTGTATGACAGTCTCTAGATCCATCGACTTCTACAAATGAACCAGTTTCATTCCTATTTATGGCTGAGTAATATTCCATTTTATATATGTACCACATCTTTATCCATTCGTCTGTCTGTGGGCATTTAGGTTGCTTCCATTACCTGGCTATTGTAAATTGTGCTGCAATGAACATTGTGGTGAATGTGTCTTTTTGATTTATGGTTTTCTCTGGGTTTATGCCCAGAAGTGGGATTGCTGGATCCTAGGGTAATTCTCTTTTTAGTTTTTTAAAGGAACCTCCATACTGTTCTCCATAGTGAGTGTATCAATTTACCTTCCCACCAATAGTGGAAGAGGGTGCCTTTTGTCCACACCATCCCCGGAATTTGTTGTTTGTAGATTTGCTGATGATGCCGATTCTAAGAGGTGTGAGGTCATACCTCATTGTCGTTTGGATTTGCATTTCTCTAATAATTAGTGATGTTGAGCAGCTTTTCATGTGCGTCTTGGCCATCTCTCTGACTTCTTTAAAGAAACGTCTATATAGATCTTCTGCCCATTTTTGTACTGGGTTGTTTGTTTTATTAATATTAAGCTGCGTGAGCTGTTTATATATATTGGAGATTAAACCTTTGTCCATTGATTCGTTTGCGAACGTTTTCGCCCATTCTGAGGCTTGCCTTTTTCCATTCCCGTTTTTTTAACCAAAAAAGAAAGAAAGCAAAAGAAGCAGAACACTAATGTGCGTGAAATATGCCTCTTGAAACAGTCGTTTTGAAATATGGACGTCTTTTGCATTTTTTGGTCGGTATATGACCCCAGGATTTGTTTTCAGGGCAGGTGTCATTTACAGGCCTGCAACGATTTTGAATATCCACTGACCATTAGCGCTGGGATTAAAGCTGCTGTTGTGTGAAACGGCCACAAGGTGGCAGCAGTTCTCGCTTACCAAATCTGGTTACTAGGGCCACAGAGCCTCAATGGAAGTCCTGTTCTAGATTGGAATTTAGAATGGAATGTGCCAGGAGAAAGCCCCTCAAGTTTGTCTCACTACTTCTTGTTCGTGTTTTTAATTTAATTTTTTATTTTTTATTACAGCAAGTTTGATGACAACGTTTGGCTTCTTGTAGGTGTGCAAGATGTGGTTCTTTTACACATATACATAGGTCTGTTCTTCCTGGGACCCTTTTCCCATGTATGTTATGACAGAATGTTGAGTAGTCTTCTCTTGGTATTCCGTAGGTCTTTGGTGATTATATATTTCACCTGTGTTTGTATATGTCTGTTAACCCCGATATCCTAATGAATCCAATCCTCACACCTTTCCATTGGTGAACCATAAGTTTGTTTAATGAATCTGTGATTGCCCTTCTCCGTGGAAATATCTGCCCTGGTATCAATTTTTAGGTAACACCTATAAGTGATATCCTACGATATGTGTCTTTCACTTCCTGACTTACTACAAGTCACGTGATTACCTCTAGACTCATCTACGGTGCTGCAAATGGCATTGTGTCCTTTTTTCCCTTGGCTAATATTCTGTCTTAGCGAGGTCCTTTTTCTGCAATGTGATTCCCTGAGGGCTGAGGATTAGCTGACCTGGGCAGCCTGACCCTGCCGGCAAGCCCTCCCCAGGTGTGCCTGGGTTGAGGTCAATATAAACAGCACTCCAGGCAGCAATAGCCCCTGCAGCTGTGCCTGACTCCATATTCTCTGCCCCGTCAGCAGTCTCGGGGCTGTGCTGGTGGGAGGGTGTGAGGGTCCACAGCTTTGTTGGTGGCCCGATGTGAGTGGGGCTCTGCTGGACTTTCTGCAGGAGTTGCCAGGCTGCCACCTGTAAAGAAGAGGATGTGTCACCCATAACTTGCACTGGAATTTCTCTCCGGGCTGAGGAAGGAAAAAAAGGAGTGGGGGCCGGGACAGGAGGGGTATCTCAGGCAGGGAAATGGAAAGCTTCCAGAAGAGCGCCCGGGGCCAGGACCATCCTGGCTGGCCTGCAGGCAGCAAGTTGGCCTGCGTGCTGTCGCTGGTGTGGCTCCACGGCCCTTCCTCCAGGCTTTCAAGCCCTTGTACATATTCAGGTGTTTTACCTGGGAAGGGTGGGAACAGTTCAGTAGCAGCTGGCCTGGGGCTCAGCTCACGTTTACTCACAGAGGCCTCGGCATGGTCCCCCAGCTTTGCAGTGAGGACGCTCCTTGCATGGGGGGACGGGGCTGTTGGTTGTAT
The DNA here is from genome assembly GCF_025265405.1 of Mesoplodon densirostris. Lineage (NCBI taxonomy): Eukaryota > Metazoa > Chordata > Mammalia > Artiodactyla > Ziphiidae > Mesoplodon > Mesoplodon densirostris. Next base: position 94,433,081 of record NC_082672.1, read on the forward strand.
GGAAGATGATTCCCCACCACTGACCAATTTCAGAATTGTTTACTGCTGGAACAAGTGCCTAGGTAGTGTTTTCCTCTGTATAACTGTTTGGTTTAGGATTTATTTTTTGTTTTTTGGTTCAAGTTAGATTTTATTCCTCTTTTATATATTTATAGATATAAGCATGGGAATAATTCATTCATATAAATACATCTGTGTGAATGGAAGAACTTTTTCCTGTTTTATTTTTAAAAATTTTGAAATTTAATTTTGTTTATTTCTTTATACAGCAGGTTACTATTAGTTATATATTTTATGCATATACATGTATACAGGTCCATCGCAATCTCCCAACTCATCCCACCACCACCACCCCATGGCTTCCCCCACTTGGTGTCCATACGTTTGTTCTCTACCTCTGTGTCTCTATTTCTGCCCTGCAAACCAGTTCATCTGTACCATTTTTCTAGGTTCCACCTATATGCATTAGTATACAATATTTGTTTTTCTCTTTCTGACTTACTTCACTCTGTATGACAGTCTCTAGATCCATCGACTTCTACAAATGAACCAGTTTCATTCCTATTTATGGCTGAGTAATATTCCATTTTATATATGTACCACATCTTTATCAATTCGTCTGTCTGTGGGCATTTAGGTTGCTTCCATTACCTGGCTATTGTGAATTGTGCTGCAATGAACATTGTGGTGAATGTGTCTTTTTGATTTATGGTTTTCTCTGGGTTTATGCCCAGAAGTGGGATTGCTGGATCCTAGGGTAATTCTCTTTTTAGTTTTTTAAAGGAACCTCCATACTGTTCTCCATAGTGAGTGTATCAATTTACCTTCCCACCAATAGTGGAAGAGGGTGCCTTTTGTCCACACCATCCCCGGAATTTGTTGTTTGTAGATTTGCTGATGATGCCGATTCTAAGAGGTGTGAGGTCATACCTCATTGTCGTTTGGATTTGCATTTCTCTAATAATTAGTGATGTTGAGCAGCTTTTCATGTGCGTCTTGGCCATCTCTGTGACTTCTTTAAAGAAACGTCTATATAGATCTTCTGCCCATTTTTGTACTGGGTTGTTTGTTTTATTAATATTAAGCTGCTTGAGCTGTTTATATATATTGGAGATTAAACCTTTGTCCATTGATTCGTTTGCGAACGTTTTCGCCCATTCTGAGGCTTGCCTTTTTCCATTCCCGTTTTTTTAACCAAAAAAGAAAGAAAGCAAAAGAAGCAGAACACTAATGTGCGTGAAATATGCCTCTTGAAACAGTCGTTTTGAAATATGGACGTCTTTTGCATTTTTTGGTCGGTATATGACCCCAGGATTTGTTTTCAGGGCAGGTGTCATTTACAGGCCTGCAACGATTTTGAATATCCACTGACCATTAGCGCTGGGATTAAAGCTGCTCTTGTGTGAAACGGCCACAAGGTGGCAGCAGTTCTCGCTTACCAAATCTGGTTACTAGGGCCACAGAGCCTCAATGGAAGTCCTGTTCTAGATTGGAATTTAGAATGGAATGTGCCAGGAGAAAGCCCCTCAAGTTTGTCTCACTACTTCTTGTTCGTGTTTTTAATTTAATTTTTTATTTTTTATTACAGCAAGTTTGATGACAACGTTTGGCTTCTTGTAGGTGTGCAAGATGTGGTTCTTTTACACATATACATAGGTCTGTTCTTCCTGGGACCCTTTTCCCATGTACGTTATGACAGAATGTTGAGTAGTCTTCTCTTGGTATTCCGTAGGTCTTTGGTGATTATATATTTCACCTGTGTTTGTATATGTCTGTTAACCCCGATATCCTAATGAATCCAATCCTCACACCTTTCCATTGGTGAACCATAAGTTTGTTTAATGAATCTGTGATTGCCCTTCTCCGTGGAAATATCTGCCCTGGTATCAATTTTTAGGTAACACCTATAAGTGATATCCTACGATATGTGTCTTTCACTTTCTGACTTATTACAAGTCACGTGATTACCTCTAGACTCATCTACGGTGCTGCAAATGGCATTGTGTCCTTTTTTCCCTTGGCTAATATTCTGTCTTAGCGAGGTCCTTTTTCTGCAATGTGATTCCCTGAGGGCTGAGGATTAGCTGACCTGGGCAGCCTGACACTGCCGGCAAGCCCTCCCCAGGTGTGCCTGGGTTGAGGTCAATATAAACAGCACTCCAGGCAGCAATAGCCCCTGCAGCTGTGCCTGACTCCATATTCTCTGCCCCGTCAGCAGTCTCGGGGCTGTGCTGGTGGGAGGGTGTGAGGGTCCACGGCTTTGTTGGTGGCCCGATGTGAGTGGGGCTCTGCTGGACTTTCTGCAGGAGTTGCCAGGCTGCCACCTGTAAAGAAGAGGATGTGTCACCCATAACTTGCACTGGAATTTCTCTCCGGGCTGAGGAAGGAAAAAAAGGAGTGGGGGCCGGGACAGGAGGGGTATCTCAGGCAGGGAAATGGAAAGCTTCCAGAAGAGCGCCCGGGGCCAGGACCATCCTGGCTGGCCTGCAGGCAGCAAGTTGGCCTGCGTGCTGTCGCTGGTGTGGCTCCATGGCCCTTCCTCCAGGCTTTCAAGCCCTTGTACATATTCAGGTGTTTTACCTGGGAAGGGTGGGAACAGTTCAGTAGCAGCTGGCCTGGGGCTCAGCTCACGTTTACTCACAGAGGCCTCGGCATGGTCCCCCAGCTTTGCAGTGAGGACGCTCCTTGCATGGGGGGACGGGGCTGTTGGTTGTATGGAAGATGATTCCCCACCACTGACCAATTTCAGAATTGTTTACTGCTGGAACAAGTGCCTAGGTAGTGTTTTCCTCTGTATAACTGTTTGGTTTAGGATTTATTTTTTGTTTTTTGGTTCAAGTTAGATTTTATTCCTCTTTTATATATTTATAGATATAAGCATGGGAATAATTCATTCATATAAATACATCTGTGTGAATGGAAGAACTTTTTCCTGTTTTATTTTTAAAAATTTTGAAATTTAATTTTGTTTATTTCTTTATACAGCAGGTTACTATTAGTTATATATTTTATGCATATACATGTATACAGGTCCATCGCAATCTCCCAACTCATCCCACCACCACCACCCCATGGCTTCCCCCACTTGGTGTCCATACGTTTGTTCTCTACCTCTGTGTCTCTATTTCTGCCCTGCAAACCAGTTCATCTGTACCATTTTTCTAGGTTCCACCTATATGCATTAGTATACAATATTTGTTTTTCTCTTTCTGACTTACTTCACTCTGTATGACAGTCTCTAGATCCATCGACTTCTACAAATGAACCAGTTTCATTCCTATTTATGGCTGAGTAATATTCCATTTTATATATGTACCACATCTTTATCCATTCGTCTGTCTGTGGGCATTTAGGTTGCTTCCATTACCTGGCTATTGTAAATTGTGCTGCAATGAACATTGTGGTGAATGTGTCTTTTTGATTTATGGTTTTCTCTGGGTTTATGCCCAGAAGTGGGATTGCTGGATCCTAGGGTAATTCTCTTTTTAGTTTTTTAAAGGAACCTCCATACTGTTCTCCATAGTGAGTGTATCAATTTACCTTCCCACCAATAGTGGAAGAGGGTTCCTTTTGTCCACACCATCCCCGGAATTTGTTGTTTGTAGATTTGCTGATGATGCCGATTCTAAGAGGTGTGAGGTCATACCTCATTGTCGTTTGGATTTGCATTTCTCTAATAATTAGTGATGTTGAGCAGCTTTTCATGTGCGTCTTGGCCATCTCTGTGACTTCTTTAAAGAAACGTCTATATAGATCTTCTGCCCATTTTTGTACTGGGTTGTTTGTTTTATTAATATTACGCTGCGTGAGCTGTTTATATATATTGGAGATTAAACCTTTGTCCATTGATTCGTTTGCGAACGTTTTCGCCCATTCTGAGGCTTGCCTTTTTCCATTCCCGTTTTTTTAACCAAAAAAGAAAGAAAGCAAAAGAAGCAGAACACTAATGTGCGTGAAATATGCCTCTTGAAACAGTCGTTTTGAAATATGGACGTCTTTTGAATTTTTTGGTCGGTATATGACCCCAGGATTTGTTTTCAGGGCAGGTGTCATTTACAGGCCTGCAACGATTTTGAATATCCACTGACCATTAGCGCTGGGATTAAAGCTGCTGTTGTGTTAAACGGCCACAAGGTGGCAGCAGTTCTCGCTTACCAAATCTGGTTACTAGGGCCACAGAGCCTCAATGGAAGTCCTGTTCTAGATTGGAATTTAGAATGGAATGTGCCAGGAGAAAGCCCCTCAAGTTTGTCTCACTACTTCTTGTTCGTGTTTTTAATTTAATTTTTTATTTTTTATTACAGCAAGTTTGATGACAACGTTTGGCTTCTTGTAGGTGTGCAAGATGTGGTTCTTTTACACATATACATAGGTCTGTTCTTCCTGGGACCCTTTTCCCATGTACGTTATGACAGAATGTTGAGTAGTCTTCTCTTGGTATTCCGTAGGTCTTTGGTGATTATATATTTCACCTGTGTTTGTATATGTCTGTTAACCCCGATATCCTAATGAATCCAATCCTCACACCTTTCCATTGGTGAACCATAAGTTTGTTTAATGAATCTGTGATTGCCCTTCTCCGTGGAAATATCTGCCCTGGTATCAATTTTTAGGTAACACCTATAAGTGATATCCTACGATATGTGTCTTTCACTTTCTGACTTACTACAAGTCACGTGATTACCTCTAGACTCATCTACGGTGCTGCAAATGGCATTGTGTCCTTTTTTCCCTTGGCTAATATTCTGTCTTAGCGAGGTCCTTTTTCTGCAATGTGATTCCCTGAGGGCTGAGGATTAGCTGACCTGGGCAGCCTGACCCTGCCGGCAAGCCCTCCCCAGGTGTGCCTGGGTTGAGGTCAATATAAACAGCACTCCAGGCAGCATTAGCCCCTGCAGCTGTGCCTGACTCCATATTCTCTGCCCCGTCAGCAGTCTCGGGGCTGTGCTGGTGGGAGGGTGTGAGGGTCCACGGCTTTGTTGGTGGCCCGGTGTGAGTGGGGCTCTGCTGGACTTTCTGCAGGAGTTGCCAGGCTGCCACGTGTAAAGAAGAGGATGTGTCACCCATAACTTGCACTGGAATTTCTCTCCGGGCTGAGGAAGGAAAAAAAGGAGTGGGGGCCGGGACAGGAGGGGTATCTCAGGCAGGGAAATGGAAAGCTTCCAGAAGAGCGCCCGGGGCCAGGACCATCCTGGCTGGCCTGCTGGCAGCAAGTTGGCCTGCGTGCTGTCGCTGGTGTGGCTCCACGGCCATTCCTCCAGGCTTTCAAGCCCTTGTACATATTCAGGTGTTTTACCTGGGAAGGGTGGGAACAGTTCAGTAGCAGCTGGCCTGGGGCTCAGCTCACGTTTACTCACAGAGGCCTCGGCATGGTCCCCCAGCTTTGCAGTGAGGACGCTCCTTGCATGGGGGGACGGGGCTGTTGGTTGTATGGAAGATGATTCCCCACCACTGACCAATTTCAGAATTGTTTACTGCTGGAACAAGTGCCTAGGTAGTGTTTTCCTCTGTATAACTGTTTGGTTTAGGATTTATTTTTTGTTTTTTGGTTCAAGTTAGATTTTATTCCTCTTTTATATATTTATAGATATAAGCATGGGAATAATTCATTCATATAAATACATCTGTGTGAATGGAAGAACTTTTTCCTGTTTTATTTTTAAAAATTTTGAAATTTAATTTTGTTTATTTCTTTATACAGCAGGTTACTATTAGTTATATATTTTATGCATATACATGTATACAGGTCCATCGCAATCTCCCAACTCATCCCACCACCACCACCCCATGGCTTCCCCCACTTGGTGTCCATACGTTTGTTCTCTACCTCTGTGTCTCTATTTCTGCCCTGCAAACCAGTTCATCTGTACCATTTTTCTAGGTTCCACCTATATGCATTAGTATACAATATTTGTTTTTCTCTTTCTGACTTACTTCACTCTGTATGACAGTCTCTAGATCCATCGACTTCTACAAATGAACCAGTTTCATTCCTATTTATGGCTGAGTAATATTCCATTTTATATATGTACCACATCTTTATCCATTCGTCTGTCTGTGGGCATTTAGGTTGCTTCCATTACCTGGCTATTGTAAATTGTGCTGCAATGAACATTGTGGTGAATGTTTCTTTTTGATTTATGGTTTTCTCTGGGTTTATGCCCAGAAGTGGGATTGCTGGATCCTAGGGTAATTCTCTTTTTAGTTTTTTAAAGGAACCTCCATACTGTTCTCCATAGTGAGTGTATCAATTTACCTTCCCACCAATAGTGGAAGAGGGTGCCTTTTGTCCACACCATCCGCGGAATTTGTTGTTTGTAGATTTGCTGATGATGCCGATTCTAAGAGGTGTGAGGTCATACCTCATTGTCGTTTGGATTTGCATTTCTCTAATAATTAGTGATGTTGAGCAGCTTTTCATGTGCGTCTTGGCCATCTCTGTGACTTCTTTAAAGAAACGTCTATATAGATCTTCTGCCCATTTTTGTACTGGGTTGTTTGTTTTATTAATATTAAGCTGCGTGAGCTGTTTATATATATTGGAGATTAAACCTTTGTCCATTGATTCGTTTGCGAACGTTTTCGCCCATTCTGAGGCTTGCCTTTTTCCATTCCCGTTTTTTTTAACCAAAAAAGAAAGAAAGCAAAAGAAGCAGAACACTAATGTGCGTGAAATATGCCTCTTGAAACAGTCGTTTTGAAATATGGACGTCTTTTGCATTTTTTGGTCGGTATATGACCCCAGGATTTGTTTTCAGGGCAGGTGTCATTTACAGGCCTGCAACGATTTTGAATATCCACTGACCATTAGCGCTGGGATTAAAGCTGCTGTTGTGTGAAACGGCCACAAGGTGGCAGCAGTTCTCGCTTACCAAATCTGGTTACTAGGGCCACAGAGCCTCAATGGAAGTCCTGTTCTAGATTGGAATTTAGAATGGAATGTGCCAGGAGAAAGCCCCTCAAGTTTGTCTCACTACTTCTTGTTCGTGTTTTTAATTTAATTTTTTATTTTTTATTACAGCAAGTTTGATGACAACGTTTGGCTTCTTGTAGGTGTGCAAGATGTGGTTCTTTTACACATATACATAGGTCTGTTCTTCCTGGGACCCTTTTCCCATGTACGTTATGACAGAATGTTGAGTAGTCTTCTCTTGGTATTCCGTAGGTCTTTGGTGATTATATATTTCACCTGTGTTTGTATATGTCTGTTAACCCCGATATCCTAATGAATCCAATCCTCACACCTTTCCATTGGTGAACCATAAGTTTGTTTAATGAATCTGTGATTGCCCTTCTCCGTGGAAATATCTGCCCTGGTATCAATTTTTAGGTAACACCTATAAGTGATACCCTACGATATGTGTCTTTCACTTTCTGACTTACTACAAGTCACGTGATTACCTCTAGACTCATCTACGGTGCTGCAAATGGCATTGTGTCCTTTTTTCCCTTGGCTAATATTCTGTCTTAGCGAGGTCCTTTTTCTGCAATGTGATTCCCTGAGGGCTGAGGATTAGCTGACCTGGGCAGCCTGACCCTGCCGGCAAGCCCTCCCCAGGTGTGCCTGGGTTGAGGTCAATATAAACTGCACTCCAGGCAGCAATAGCCCCTGCAGCTGTGCCTGACTCCATATTCTCTGCCCCGTCAGCAGTCTCGGGGCTGTGCTGGTGGGAGGGTGTGAGGGTCCACAGCTTTGTTGGTGGCCCGATGTGAGTGGGGCTCTGCTGGACTTTCTGCAGGAGTTGCCAGGCTGCCACCTGTAAAGAAGAGGATGTGTCACCCATAACTTGCACTGGAATTTCTCTCCGGGCTGAGGAAGGAAAAAAAGGAGTGGGGGCCGGGACAGGAGGGGTATCTCAGGCAGGGAAATGGAAAGCTTCCAGAAGAGCGCCCGGGGCCAGGACCATCCTGGCTGGCCTGCAGGCAGCAAGTTGGCCTGCGTGCTGTCGCTGGTGTGGCTCCACGGCCCTTCCTCCAGGCTTTCAAGCCCTTGTACATATTCAGGTGTTTTACCTGGGAAGGGTGGGAACAGTTCAGTAGCAGCTGGCCTGGGGCTCAGCTCACGTTTACTCACAGAGGCCTCGGCATGGTCCCCCAGCTTTGCAGTGAGGACGCTCCTTGCATGGGGGGACGGGGCTGTTGGTTGTATGGAAGATGATTCCCCACCACTGACCAATTTCAGAATTGTTTACTGCTGGAACAAGTGCCTAGGTAGTGTTTTCCTCTGTATAACTGTTTGGTTTAGGATTTATTTTTTGTTTTTTGGTTCAAGTTAGATTTTATTCCTCTTTTATATATTTATAGATATAAGCATGGGAATAATTCATTCATATAAATACATCTGTGTGAATGGAAGAACTTTTTCCTGTTTTATTTTTAAAAATTTTGAAATTTAATTTTGTTTATTTCTTTATACAGCAGGTTACTATTAGTTATATATTTTATGCATATACATGTATACAGGTCCATCGCAATCTCCCAACTCATCCCACCACCACCACCCCATGGCTTCCCCCACTTGGTGTCCATACGTTTGTTCTCTACCTCTGTGTCTCTATTTCTGCCCTGCAAACCAGTTCATCTGTACCATTTTTCTAGGTTCCCCCTATATGCATTAGTATACAATATTTGTTTTTCTCTTTCTGACTTACTTCACTCTGTATGACAGTCTCTAGATCCATCGACTTCTACAAATGAACCAGTTTCATTCCTATTTATGGCTGAGTAATATTCCATTTTATATATGTACCACATCTTTATCCATTCGTCTGTCTGTGGGCATTTAGGTTGCTTCCATTACCTGGCTATTGTAAATTGTGCTGCAATGAACATTGTGGTGAATGTGTCTTTTTGATTTATGGTTTTCTCTGGGTTTATGCCCAGAAGTGGGATTGCTGGATCCTAGGGTAATTCTCTTTTTAGTTTTTTAAAGGAACCTCCATACTGTTCTCCATAGTGAGTGTATCAATTTACCTTCCCACCAATAGTGGAAGAGGGTGCCTTTTGTCCACACCATCCCCGGAATTTGTTGTTTGTAGATTTGCTGATGATGCCGATTCTAAGAGGTGTGAGGTCATACCTCATTGTCGTTTGGATTTGCATTTCTCTAATAATTAGTGATGTTGAGCAGCTTTTCATGTGCGTCTTGGCCATCTCTGTGACTTCTTTAAAGAAACGTCTATATAGATCTTCTGCCCATTTTTGTACTGGGTTGTTTGTTTTATTAATATTAAGCTGCGTGAGCTGTTTATATATATTGGAGATTAAACCTTTGTCCATTGATTCATTTGCGAACGTTTTCGCCCATTCTGAGGCTTGCCTTTTTCCATTCCCGTTTTTTTAACCAAAAAAGAAAGAAAGCAAAAGAAGCAGAACACTAATGTGCGTGAAATATGCCTCTTGAAACAGTCGTTTTGAAATATGGACGTCTTTTGCATTTTTTGGTCGGTATATGACCCCAGGATTTGTTTTCAGGGCAGGTGTCATTTACAGGCCTGCAACGATTTTGAATATCCACTGACCATTAGCGCTGGGATTAAAGCTGCTGTTGTGTGAAACGGCCACAAGGTGGCAGCAGTTCTCGCTTACCAAATCTGGTTACTAGGGCCACAGAGCCTCAATGGAAGTCCTGTTCTAGATTGGAATTTAGAATGGAATGTGCCAGGAGAAAGCCCCTCAAGTTTGTCTCACTACTTCTTGTTCGTGTTTTTAATTTAATTTTTTATTTTTTATTACAGCAAGTTTGATGACAACGTTTGGCTTCTTGTAGGTGTGCAAGATGTGGTTCTTTTACACATATACATAGGTCTGTTCTTCCTGGGACCCTTTTCCCATGTACGTTATGACAGAATGTTGAGTAGTCTTCTCTTGGTATTCCGTAGGTCTTTGGTGATTATATATTTCACCTGTGTTTGTATATGTCTGTTAACCCCGATATCCTAATGAATCCAATCCTCACACCTTTCCATTGGTGAACCATAAGTTTGTTTAATGAATCTGTGATTGCCCTTCTCCGTGGAAATATCTGCCCTGGTATCAATTTTTAGGTAACACCTATAAGTGATATCCTACGATATGTGTCTTTCACTTTCTGACTTACTACAAGTCACGTGATTACCTCTAGACTCATCTACGGTGCTGCAAATGGCATTGTGTCCTTTTTTCCCTTGGCTAATATTCTGTCTTAGCGAGGTCCTTTTTCTGCAATGTGATTCCCTGAGGGCTGAGGATTAGCTGACCTGGGCAGCCTGACCCTGCCGGCAAGCCCTCCCCAGGTGTGCCTGGGTTGAGGTCAATATAAACTGCACTCCAGGCAGCAATAGCCCCTGCAGCTGTGCCTGACTCCATATTCTCTGCCCCGTCAGCAGTCTCGGGGCTGTGCTGGTGGGAGGGTGTGAGGGTCCACAGCTTTGTTGGTGGCCCGATGTGAGTGGGGCTCTGCTGGACTTTCTGCAGGAGTTGCCAGGCTGCCACGTGTAAAGAAGAGGATGTGTCACCCATAACTTGCACTGGAATTTCTCTCCGGGCTGAGGAAGGAAAAAAAGGAGTGGGGGCCGGGACAGGAGGGGTATCTCAGGCAGGGAAATGGAAAGCTTCCAGAAGAGCGCCCGGGGCCAGGACCATCCTGGCTGGCCTGCTGGCAGCAAGTTGGCCTGCGTGCTGTCGCTGGTGTGGCTCCACGGCCATTCCTCCAGGCTTTCAAGCCCTTGTACATATTCAGGTGTTTTACCTGGGAAGGGTGGGAACAGTTCAGTAGCAGCTGGCCTGGGGCTCAGCTCACGTTTACTCACAGAGGCCTCGGCATGGTCCCCCAGCTTTGCAGTGAGGACGCTCCTTGCATGGGGGGACGGGGCTGTTGGTTGTATGGAAGATGATTCCCCACCACTGACCAATTTCAGAATTGTTTACTGCTGGAACAAGTGCCTAGGTAGTGTTTTCCTCTGTATAACTGTTTGGTTTAGGATTTATTTTTTGTTTTTTGGTTCAAGTTAGATTTTATTCCTCTTTTATATATTTATAGATATAAGCATGGGAATAATTCATTCATATAAATACATCTGTGTGAATGGAAGAACTTTTTCCTGTTTTATTTTTAAAAATTTTGAAATTTAATTTTGTTTATTTCTTTATACAGCAGGTTACTATTAGTTATATATTTTATGCATATACATGTATACAGGTCCATCGCAATCTCCCAACTCATCCCACCACCACCACCCCATGGCTTCCCTCACTTGGTGTCCATACGTTTGTTCTCTACCTCTGTGTCTCTATTTCTGCCCTGCAAACCAGTTCATCTGTACCATTTTTCTAGGTTCCACCTATATGCATTAGTATACAATATTTGTTTTTCTCTTTCTGACTTACTTCACTCTGTATGACAGTCTCTAGATCCATCGACTTCTACAAATGATCGAGTTTCATTCCTATTTATGGCTGAGTAATATTCCATTTTATATATGTACCACATCTTTATCCATTCGTCTGTCTGTGGGCATTTAGGTTGCTTCCATTACCTGGCTATTGTAAATTGTGCTGCAATGAACATTGTGGTGAATGTTTCTTTTTGATTTATGGTTTTCTCTGGGTTTATGCCCAGAAGTGGGATTGCTGGATCCTAGGGTAATTCTCTTTTTAGTTTTTTAAAGGAACCTCCATACTGTTCTCCATAGTGAGTGTATCAATTTACCTTCCCACCAATAGTGGAAGAGGGTGCCTTTTGTCCACACCATCCGCGGAATTTGTTGTTTGTAGATTTGCTGATGATGCCGATTCTAAGAGGTGTGAGGTCATACCTCATTGTCGTTTGGATTTGCATTTCTCTAATAATTAGTGATGTTGAGCAGCTTTTCATGTGCGTCTTGGCCATCTCTGTGACTTCTTTAAAGAAACGTCTATATAGATCTTCTGCCCATTTTTGTACTGGGTTGTTTGTTTTATTAATATTAAGCTGCGTGAGCTGTTTATATATATTGGAGATTAAACCTTTGTCCATTGATTCGTTTGCGAACGTTTTCGCCCATTCTGAGGCTTGCCTTTTTCCATTCCCGTTTTTTTTAACCAAAAAAGAAAGAAAGCAAAAGAAGCAGAACACTAATGTGCGTGAAATATGCCTCTTGAAACAGTCGTTTTGAAATATGGACGTCTTTTGCATTTTTTGGTCGGTATATGACCCCAGGATTTGTTTTCAGGGCAGGTGTCATTTACAGGCCTGCAACGATTTTGAATATCCACTGACCATTAGCGCTGGGATTAAAGCTGCTGTTGTGTGAAACGGCCACAAGGTGGCAGCAGTTCTCGCTTACCAAATCTGGTTACTAGGGCCACAGAGCCTCAATGGAAGTCCTGTTCTAGATTGGAATTTAGAATGGAATGTGCCAGGAGAAAGCCCCTCAAGTTTGTCTCACTACTTCTTGTTTGTGTTTTTAATTTAATTTTTTATTTTTTATTACAGCAAGTTTGATGACAACGTTTGGCTTCTTGTAGGTGTGCAAGATGTGGTTCTTTTACACATATACATAGGTCTGTTCTTCCTGGGACCCTTTTCCCATGTACGTTATGACAGAATGTTGAGTAGTCTTCTCTTGGTATTCCGTAGGTCTTTGGTGATTATATATTTCACCTGTGTTTGTATATGTCTGTTAACCCCGATATCCTAATGAATCCAATCCTCACACCTTTCCATTGGTGAACCATAAGTTTGTTTAATGAATCTGTGATTGCCCTTCTCCGTGGAAATATCTGCCCTGGTATCAATTTTTAGGTAACACCTATAAGTGATATCCTACGATATGTGTCTTTCACTTTCTGACTTACTACAAGTCACGTGATTACCTCTAGACTCATCTACGGTGCTGCAAATGGCATTGTGTCCTTTTTTCCCTTGGCTAATATTCTGTCTTAGCGAGGTCCTTTTTCTGCAATGTGATTCCCTGAGGGCTGAGGATTAGCTGACCTGGGCAGCCTGACCCTGCCGGCAAGCCCTCCCCAGGTGTGCCTGGGTTGAGGTCAATATAAACTGCACTCCAGGCAGCAATAGCCCCTGCAGCTGTGCCTGACTCCATATTCTCTGCCCCGTCAGCAGTCTCGGGGCTGTGCTGGTGGGAGGGTGTGAGGGTCCACAGCTTTGTTGGTGGCCCGATGTGAGTGGGGCTCTGCTGGACTTTCTGCAGGAGTTGCCAGGCTGCCACCTGTAAAGAAGAGGATGTGTCACCCATAACTTGCACTGGAATTTCTCTCCGGGCTGAGGAAGGAAAAAAAGGAGTGGGGGCCGGGACAGGAGGGGTATCTCAGGCAGGGAAATGGAAAGCTTCCAGAAGAGCGCCCGGGGCCAGGACCATCCTGGCTGGCCTGCAGGCAGCAAGTTGGCCTGCGTGCTGTCGCTGGTGTGGCTCCACGGCCCTTCCTCCAGGCTTTCAAGCCCTTGTACATATTCAGGTGTTTTACCTGGGAAGGGTGGGAACAGTTCAGTAGCAGCTGGCCTGGGGCTCAGCTCACGTTTACTCACAGAGGCCTCGGCATGGTCCCCCAGCTTTGCAGTGAGGACGCTCCTTGCATGGGGGGACGGGGCTGTTGGTTGTATGGAAGATGATTCCCCACCACTGACCAATTTCAGAATTGTTTACTGCTGGAACAAGTGCCTAGGTAGTGTTTTCCTCTGTATAACTGTTTGGTTTAGGATTTATTTTTTGTTTTTTGGTTCAAGTTAGATTTTATTCCTCTTTTATATATTTATAGATATAAGCATGGGAATAATTCATTCATATAAATACATCTGTGTGAATGGAAGAACTTTTTCCTGTTTTATTTTTAAAAATTTTGAAATTTAATTTTGTTTATTTCTTTATACAGCAGGTTACTATTAGTTATATATTTTATGCATATACATGTATACAGGTCCATCGCAATCTCCCAACTCATCCCACCACCACCACCCCATGGCTTCCCCCACTTGGTGTCCATACGTTTGTTCTCTACCTCTGTGTCTCTATTTCTGCCCTGCAAACCAGTTCATCTGTACCATTTTTCTAGGTTCCCCCTATATGCATTAGTATACAATATTTGTTTTTCTCTTTCTGACTTACTTCACTCTGTATGACAGTCTCTAGATCCATCGACTTCTACAAATGAACCAGTTTCATTCCTATTTATGGCTGAGTAATATTCCATTTTATATATGTACCACATCTTTATCCATTCGTCTGTCTGTGGGCATTTAGGTTGCTTCCATTACCTGGCTATTGTAAATTGTGCTGCAATGAACATTGTGGTGAATGTGTCTTTTTGATTTATGGTTTTCTCTGGGTTTATGCCCAGAAGTGGGATTGCTGGATCCTAGGGTAATTCTCTTTTTAGTTTTTTAAAGGAACCTCCATACTGTTCTCCATAGTGAGTGTATCAATTTACCTTCCCACCAATAGTGGAAGAGGGTGCCTTTTGTCCACACCATCCCCGGAATTTGTTGTTTGTAGATTTGCTGATGATGCCGATTCTAAGAGGTGTGAGGTCATACCTCATTGTCGTTTGGATTTGCATTTCTCTAATAATTAGTGATGTTGAGCAGCTTTTCATGTGCGTCTTGGCCATCTCTGTGACTTCTTTAAAGAAACGTCTATATAGATCTTCTGCCCATTTTTGTACTGGGTTGTTTGTTTTATTAATATTAAGCTGCGTGAGCTGTTTATATATATTGGAGATTAAACCTTTGTCCATTGATTCGTTTGCGAACGTTTTCGCCCATTCTGAGGCTTGCCTTTTTCCATTCCCGTTTTTTTAACCAAAAAAGAAAGAAAGCAAAAGAAGCAGAACACTAATGTGCGTGAAATATGCCTCTTGAAACAGTCGTTTTGAAATATGGACGTCTTTTGCATTTTTTGGTCGGTATATGACCCCAGGATTTGTTTTCAGGGCAGGTGTCATTTACAGGCCTGCAACGATTTTGAATATCCACTGACCATTAGCGCTGGGATTAAAGCTGCTGTTGTGTGAAACGGCCACAAGGTGGCAGCAGTTCTCGCTTACCAAATCTGGTTACTAGGGCCACAGAGCCTCAATGGAAGTCCTGTTCTAGATTGGAATTTAGAATGGAATGTGCCAGGAGAAAGCCCCTCAAGTTTGTCTCACTACTTCTTGTTCGTGTTTTTAATTTAATTTTTTATTTTTTATTACAGCAAGTTTGATGACAACGTTTGGCTTCTTGTAGGTGTGCAAGATGTGGTTCTTTTACACATATACATAGGTCTGTTCTTCCTGGGACCCTTTTCCCATGTACGTTATGACAGAATGTTGAGTAGTCTTCTCTTGGTATTCCGTAGGTCTTTGGTGATTATATATTTCACCTGTGTTTGTATATGTCTGTTAACCCCGATATCCTAATGAATCCAATCCTCACACCTTTCCATTGGTGAACCATAAGTTTGTTTAATGAATCTGTGATTGCCCTTCTCCGTGGAAATATCTGCCCTGGTATCAATTTTTAGGTAACACCTATAAGTGATACCCTACGATATGTGTCTTTCACTTTCTGACTTACTACAAGTCACGTGATTACCTCTAGACTCATCTACGGTGCTGCAAATGGCATTGTGTCCTTTTTTCCCTTGGCTAATATTCTGTCTTAGCGAGGTCCTTTTTCTGCAATGTGATTCCCTGAGGGCTGAGGATTAGCTGACCTGGGCAGCCTGACCCTGCCGGCAAGCCCTCCCCAGGTGTGCCTGGGTTGAGGTCAATATAAACTGCACTCCAGGCAGCAATAGCCCCTGCAGCTGTGCCTGACTCCATATTCTCTGCCCCGTCAGCAGTCTCGGGGCTGTGCTGGTGGGAGGGTGTGAGGGTCCACAGCTTTGTTGGTGGCCCGATGTGAGTGGGGCTCTGCTGGACTTTCTGCAGGAGTTACCAGGCTGCCACCTGTAAAGAAGAGGATGTGTCACCCATAACTTGCACTGGAATTTCTCTCCGGGCTGAGGAAGGAAAAAAAGGAGTGGGGGCCGGGACAGGAGGGGTATCTCAGGCAGGGAAATGGAAAGCTTCCAGAAGAGCGCCCGGGGCCAGGACCATCCTGGCTGGCCTGCAGGCAGCAAGTTGGCCTGCGTGCTGTCGCTGGTGTGGCTCCACGGCCCTTCCTCCAGGCTTTCAAGCCCTTGTACATATTCAGGTGTTTTACCTGGGAAGGGTGGGAACAGTTCAGTAGCAGCTGGCCTGGGGCTCAGCTCACGTTTACTCACAGAGGCCTCGGCATGGTCCCCCAGCTTTGCAGTGAGGACGCTCCTTGCATGGGGGGACGGGGCTGTTGGTTGTATGGAAGATGATTCCCCACCACTGACCAATTTCAGAATTGTTTACTGCTGGAACAAGTGCCTAGGTAGTGTTTTCCTCTGTATAACTGTTTGGTTTAGGATTTATTTTTTGTTTTTTGGTTCAAGTTAGATTTTATTCCTCTTTTATATATTTATAGATATAAGCATGGGAATAATTCATTCATATAAATACATCTGTGTGAATGGAAGAACTTTTTGCTGTTTTATTTTTAAAAATTTTGAAATTTAATTTTGTTTATTTCTTTATACAGCAGGTTACTATTAGTTATATATTTTATGCATATACATGTATACAGGTCCATCGCAATCTCCCAACTCATCCCACCACCACCCCCCCATGGCTTCCCCCACTTGGTGTCCATACGTTTGTTATCTACCTCTGTGTCTCTATTTCTGCCCTGCAAACCAGTACATCTGTACCATTTTTCTAGGTTCCACCTATATGCATTAGTATACAATATTTGTTTTTCTCTTTCTGACTTACTTCACTCTGTATGACAGTCTCTAGATCCATCGACTTCTACAAATGAACCAGTTTCATTCCTATTTATGGCTGAGTAATATTCCATTTTATATATGTACCACATCTTTATCCATTCGTCTGTCTGTGGGCATTTAGGTTGCTTCCATTACCTGGCTATTGTAAATTGTGCTGCAATGAACATTGTGGTGAATGTGTCTTTTTGATTTATGGTTTTCTCTGGGTTTATGCCCAGAAGTGGGATTGCTGGATCCTAGGGTAATTCTCTTTTTAGTTTTTTAAAGGAACCTCCATACTGTTCTCCATAGTGACTGTATCAATTTACCTTCCCACCAATAGTGGAAGAGGGTGCCTTTTGTCCACACCATCCGCGGAATTTGTTGTTTGTAGATTTGCTGATGATGCCGATTCTAAGAGGTGTGAGGTCATACCTCATTGTCGTTTGGATTTGCATTTCTCTAATAATTAGTGATGTTGAGCAGCTTTTCATGTGCGTCTTGGCCATCTCTGTGACTTCTTTAAAGAAACGTCTATATAGATCTTCTGCCCATTTTTGTACTGGGTTGTTTGTTTTATTAATATTAAGCTGCGTGAGCTGTTTATATATATTGGAGATTAAACCTTTGTCCATTGATTCGTTTGCGAACGTTTTCGCCCATTCTGAGGCTTGCCTTTTTCCATTCCCGTTTTTTTTAACCAAAAAAGAAAGAAAGCAAAAGAAGCAGAACACTAATGTGCGTGAAATATGCCTCTTGAAACAGTCGTTTTGAAATATGGACGTCTTTTGCATTTTTTGGTCGGTATATGACCCCAGGATTTGTTTTCAGGGCAGGTGTCATTTACAGGCCTGCAACGATTTTGAATATCCACTGACCATTAGCGCTGGGATTAAAGCTGCTGTTGTGTGAAACGGCCACAAGGTGGCAGCAGTTCTCGCTTACCAAATCTGGTTACTAGGGCCACAGAGCCTCAATGGAAGTCCTGTTCTAGATTGGAATTTAGAATGGAATGTGCCAGGAGAAAGCCCCTCAAGTTTGTCTCACTACTTCTTGTTTGTGTTTTTAATTTAATTTTTTATTTTTTATTACAGCAAGTTTGATGACAACGTTTGGCTTCTTGTAGGTGTGCAAGATGTGGTTCTTTTACACATATACATAGGTCTGTTCTTCCTGGGACCCTTTTCCCATGTACGTTATGACAGAATGTTGAGTAGTCTTCTCTTGGTATTCCGTAGGTCTTTGGTGATTATATATTTCACCTGTGTTTGTATATGTCTGTTAACCCCGATATCCTAATGAATCCAATCCTCACACCTTTCCATTGGTGAACCATAAGTTTGTTTAATGAATCTGTGATTGCCCTTCTCCGTGGAAATATCTGCCCTGGTATCAATTTTTAGGTAACACCTATAAGTGATATCCTACGATATGTGTCTTTCACTTTCTGACTTACTACAAGTCACGTGATTACCTCTAGACTCATCTACGGTGCTGCAAATGGCATTGTGTCCTTTTTTCCCTTGGCTAATATTCTGTCTTAGCGAGGTCCTTTTTCTGCAATGTGATTCCCTGAGGGCTGAGGATTAGCTGACCTGGGCAGCCTGACCCTGCCGGCAAGCCCTCCCCAGGTGTGCCTGGGTTGAGGTCAATATAAACTGCACTCCAGGCAGCAATAGCCCCTGCAGCTGTGCCTGACTCCATATTCTCTGCCCCGTCAGCAGTCTCGGGGCTGTGCTGGTGGGAGGGTGTGAGGGTCCACAGCTTTGTTGGTGGCCCGATGTGAGTGGGGCTCTGCTGGACTTTCTGCAGGAGTTGCCAGGCTGCCACCTGTAAAGAAGAGGATGTGTCACCCATAACTTGCACTGGAATTTCTCTCCGGGCTGAGGAAGGAAAAAAAGGAGTGGGGGCCGGGACAGGAGGGGTATCTCAGGCAGGGAAATGGAAAGCTTCCAGAAGAGCGCCCGGGGCCAGGACCATCCTGGCTGGCCTGCAGGCAGCAAGTTGGCCTGCGTGCTGTCGCTGGTGTGGCTCCACGGCCCTTCCTCCAGGCTTTCAAGCCCTTGTACATATTCAGGTGTTTTACCTGGGAAGGGTGGGAACAGTTCAGTAGCAGCTGGCCTGGGGCTCAGCTCACGTTTACTCACAGAGGCCTCGGCATGGTCCCCCAGCTTTGCAGTGAGGACGCTCCTTGCATGGGGGGACGGGGCTGTTGGTTGTATGGAAGATGATTCCCCACCACTGACCAATTTCAGAATTGTTTACTGCTGGAACAAGTGCCTAGGTAGTGTTTTCCTCTGTATAACTGTTTGGTTTAGGATTTATTTTTTGTTTTTTGGTTCAAGTTAGATTTTATTCCTCTTTTATATATTTATAGATATAAGCATGGGAATAATTCATTCATATAAATACATCTGTGTGAATGGAAGAACTTTTTCCTGTTTTATTTTTAAAAATTTTGAAATTTAATTTTGTTTATTTCTTTATACAGCAGGTTACTATTAGTTATATATTTTATGCATATACATGTATACAGGTCCATCGCAATCTCCCAACTCATCCCACCACCACCACCCCATGGCTTCCCCCACTTGGTGTCCATACGTTTGTTCTCTACCTCTGTGTCTCTATTTCTGCCCTGCAAACCAGTTCATCTGTACCATTTTTCTAGGTTCCCCCTATATGCATTAGTATACAATATTTGTTTTTCTCTTTCTGACTTACTTCACTCTGTATGACAGTCTCTAGATCCATCGACTTCTACAAATGAACCAGTTTCATTCCTATTTATGGCTGAGTAATATTCCATTTTATATATGTACCACATCTTTATCCATTCGTCTGTCTGTGGGCATTTAGGTTGCTTCCATTACCTGGCTATTGTAAATTGTGCTGCAATGAACATTGTGGTGAATGTGTCTTTTTGATTTATGGTTTTCTCTGGGTTTATGCCCAGAAGTGGGATTGCTGGATCCTAGGGTAATTCTCTTTTTAGTTTTTTAAAGGAACCTCCATACTGTTCTCCATAGTGAGTGTATCAATTTACCTTCCCACCAATAGTGGAAGAGGGTGCCTTTTGTCCACACCATCCCCGGAATTTGTTGTTTGTAGATTTGCTGATGATGCCGATTCTAAGAGGTGTGAGGTCATACCTCATTGTCGTTTGGATTTGCATTTCTCTAATAATTAGTGATGTTGAGCAGCTTTTCATGTGCGTCTTGGCCATCTCTGTGACTTCTTTAAAGAAACGTCTATATAGATCTTCTGCCCATTTTTGTACTGGGTTGTTTGTTTTATTAATATTAAGCTGCGTGAGCTGTTTATATATATTGGAGATTAAACCTTTGTCCATTGATTCGTTTGCGAACGTTTTCGCCCATTCTGAGGCTTGCCTTTTTCCATTCCCGTTTTTTTAACCAAAAAAGAAAGAAAGCAAAAGAAGCAGAACACTAATGTGCGTGAAATATGCCTCTTGAAACAGTCGTTTTGAAATATGGACGTCTTTTGCATTTTTTGGTCGGTATATGACCCCAGGATTTGTTTTCAGGGCAGGTGTCATTTACAGGCCTGCAACGATTTTGAATATCCACTGACCATTAGCGCTGGGATTAAAGCTGCTGTTGTGTGAAACGGCCACAAGGTGGCAGCAGTTCTCGCTTACCAAATCTGGTTACTAGGGCCACAGAGCCTCAATGGAAGTCCTGTTCTAGATTGGAATTTAGAATGGAATGTGCCAGGAGAAAGCCCCTCAAGTTTGTCTCACTACTTCTTGTTCGTGTTTTTAATTTAATTTTTTATTTTTTATTACAGCAAGTTTGATGACAACGTTTGGCTTCTTGTAGGTGTGCAAGATGTGGTTCTTTTACACATATACATAGGTCTGTTCTTCCTGGGACCCTTTTCCCATGTACGTTATGACAGAATGTTGAGTAGTCTTCTCTTGGTATTCCGTAGGTCTTTGGTGATTATATATTTCACCTGTGTTTGTATATGTCTGTTAACCCCGATATCCTAATGAATCCAATCCTCACACCTTTCCATTGGTGAACCATAAGTTTGTTTAATGAATCTGTGATTGCCCTTCTCCGTGGAAATATCTGCCCTGGTATCAATTTTTAGGTAACACCTATAAGTGATACCCTACGATATGTGTCTTTCACTTTCTGACTTACTACAAGTCACGTGATTACCTCTAGACTCATCTACGGTGCTGCAAATGGCATTGTGTCCTTTTTTCCCTTGGCTAATATTCTGTCTTAGCGAGGTCCTTTTTCTGCAATGTGATTCCCTGAGGGCTGAGGATTAGCTGACCTGGGCAGCCTGACCCTGCCGGCAAGCCCTCCCCAGGTGTGCCTGGGTTGAGGTCAATATAAACTGCACTCCAGGCAGCAATAGCCCCTGCAGCTGTGCCTGACTCCATATTCTCTGCCCCGTCAGCAGTCTCGGGGCTGTGCTGGTGGGAGGGTGTGAGGGTCCACAGCTTTGTTGGTGGCCCGATGTGAGTGGGGCTCTGCTGGACTTTCTGCAGGAGTTACCAGGCTGCCACCTGTAAAGAAGAGGATGTGTCACCCATAACTTGCACTGGAATTTCTCTCCGGGCTGAGGAAGGAAAAAAAGGAGTGGGGGCCGGGACAGGAGGGGTATCTCAGGCAGGGAAATGGAAAGCTTCCAGAAGAGCGCCCGGGGCCAGGACCATCCTGGCTGGCCTGCAGGCAGCAAGTTGGCCTGCGTGCTGTCGCTGGTGTGGCTCCACGGCCCTTCCTCCAGGCTTTCAAGCCCTTGTACATATTCAGGTGTTTTACCTGGGAAGGGTGGGAACAGTTCAGTAGCAGCTGGCCTGGGGCTCAGCTCACGTTTACTCACAGAGGCCTCGGCATGGTCCCCCAGCTTTGCAGTGAGGACGCTCCTTGCATGGGGGGACGGGGCTGTTGGTTGTATGGAAGATGATTCCCCACCACTGACCAATTTCAGAATTGTTTACTGCTGGAACAAGTGCCTAGGTAGTGTTTTCCTCTGTATAACTGTTTGGTTTAGGATTTATTTTTTGTTTTTTGGTTCAAGTTAGATTTTATTCCTCTTTTATATATTTATAGATATAAGCATGGGAATAATTCATTCATATAAATACATCTGTGTGAATGGAAGAACTTTTTGCTGTTTTATTTTTAAAAATTTTGAAATTTAATTTTGTTTATTTCTTTATACAGCAGGTTACTATTAGTTATATATTTTATGCATATACATGTATACAGGTCCATCGCAATCTCCCAACTCATCCCACCACCACCCCCCCATGGCTTCCCCCACTTGGTGTCCATACGTTTGTTATCTACCTCTGTGTCTCTATTTCTGCCCTGCAAACCAGTTCATCTGTACCATTTTTCTAGGTTCCACCTATATGCATTAGTATACAATATTTGTTTTTCTCTTTCTGACTTACTTCACTCTGTATGACAGTCTCTAGATCCATCGACTTCTACAAATGAACCAGTTTCATTCCTATTTATGGCTGAGTAATATTCCATTTTATATATGTACCACATCTTTATCCATTCGTCTGTCTGTGGGCATTTAGGTTGCTTCCATTACCTGGCTATTGTAAATTGTGCTGCAATGAACATTGTGGTGAATGTGTCTTTTTGATTTATGGTTTTCTCTGGGTTTATGCCCAGAAGTGGGATTGCTGGATCCTAGGGTAATTCTCTTTTTAGTTTTTTAAAGGAACCTCCATACTGTTCTCCATAGTGAGTGTATCAATTTACCTTCCCACCAATAGTGGAAGAGGGTGCCTTTTGTCCACACCATCCCCGGAATTTGTTGTTTGTAGATTTGCTGATGATGCCGATTCTAAGAGGTGTGAGGTCATACCTCATTGTCGTTTGGATTTGCATTTCTCTAATAATTAGTGATGTTGAGCAGCTTTTCATGTGCGTCTTGGCCATCTCTGTGACTTCTTTAAAGAAACGTCTATATAGATCTTCTGCCCATTTTTGTACTGGGTTGTTTGTTTTATTAATATTAAGCTGCGTGAGCTGTTTATATATATTGGAGATTAAACCTTTGTCCATTGATTCGTTTGCGAACGTTTTCGCCCATTCTGAGGCTTGCCTTTTTCCATTCCCGTTTTTTTAACCAAAAAAGAAAGAAAGCAAAAGAAGCAGAACACTAATGTGCGTGAAATATGCCTCTTGAAACAGTCGTTTTGAAATATGGACGTCTTTTGCATTTTTTGGTCGGTATATGACCCCAGGATTTGTTTTCAGGGCAGGTGTCATTTACAGGCCTGCAACGATTTTGAATATCCACTGACCATTAGCGCTGGGATTAAAGCTGCTGTTGTGTGAAACGGCCACAAGGTGGCAGCAGTTCTCGCTTACCAAATCTGGTTACTAGGGCCACAGAGCCTCAATGGAAGTCCTGTTCTAGATTGGAATTTAGAATGGAATGTGCCAGGAGAAAGCCCCTCAAGTTTGTCTCACTACTTCTTGTTCGTGTTTTTAATTTAATTTTTTATTTTTTATTACAGCAAGTTTGATGACAACGTTTGGCTTCTTGTAGGTGTGCAAGATGTGGTTCTTTTACACATATACATAGGTCTGTTCTTCCTGGGACCCTTTTCCCATGTACGTTATGACAGAATGTTGAGTAGTCTTCTCTTGGTATTCCGTAGGTCTTTGGTGATTATATATTTCACCTGTGTTTGTATATGTCTGTTAACCCCGATATCCTAATGAATCCAATCCTCACACCTTTCCATTGGTGAACCATAAGTTTGTTTAATGAATCTGTGATTGCCCTTCTCCGTGGAAATATCTGCCCTGGTATCAATTTTTAGGTAACACCTATAAGTGATATCCTACGATATGTGTCTTTCACTTTCTGACTTACTACAAGTCACGTGATTACCTCTAGACTCATCTACGGTGCTGCAAATGGCATTGTGTCCTTTTTTCCCTTGGCTAATATTCTGTCTTAGCGAGGTCCTTTTTCTGCAATGTGATTCCCTGAGGGCTGAGGATTAGCTGACCTGGGCAGCCTGACCCTGCCGGCAAGCCCTCCCCAGGTGTGCCTGGGTTGAGGTCAATATAAACAGCACTCCAGGCAGCATTAGCCCCTGCAGCTGTGCCTGACTCCATATTCTCTGCCCCGTCAGCAGTCTCGGGGCTGTGCTGGTGGGAGGGTGTGAGGGTCCACGGCTTTGTTGGTGGCCCGGTGTGAGTGGGGCTCTGCTGGACTTTCTGCAGGAGTTGCCAGGCTGCCACGTGTAAAGAAGAGGATGTGTCACCCATAACTTGCACTGGAATTTCTCTCCGGGCTGAGGAAGGAAAAAAAGGAGTGGGGGCCGGGACAGGAGGGGTATCTCAGGCAGGGAAATGGAAAGCTTCCAGAAGAGCGCCCGGGGCCAGGACCATCCTGGCTGGCCTGCAGGCAGCAAGTTGGCCTGCGTGCTGTCGCTGGTGTGGCTCCACGGCCCTTCCTCCAGGCTTTCAAGCCCTTGTACATATTCAGGTGTTTTACCTGGGAAGGGTGGGAACAGTTCAGTAGCAGCTGGCCTGGGGCTCAGCTCACGTTTACTCACAGAGGCCTCGGCATGGTCCCCCAGCTTTGCAGTGAGGACGCTCCTTGCATGGGGGGACGGGGCTGTTGGTTGTATGGAAGATGATTCCCCACCACTGACCAATTTCAGAATTGTTTACTGCTGGAACAAGTGCCTAGGTAGTGTTTTCCTCTGTATAACTGTTTGGTTTAGGATTTATTTTTTGTTTTTTGGTTCAAGTTAGATTTTATTCCTCTTTTATATATTTATAGATATAATCATGGGAATAATTCATTCATATAAATACATCTGTGTGAATGGAAGAACTTTTTCCTGTTTTATTTTTAAAAATTTTGAAATTTAATTTTGTTTATTTCTTTATACAGCAGGTTACTATTAGTTATATATTTTATGCATATACATGTATACAGGTCCATCGCAATCTCCCAACTCATCCCACCACCACCACCCCATGGCTTCCCCCACTTGGTGTCCATACGTTTGTTCTCTACCTCTGTGTCTCTATTTCTGCCCTGCAAACCAGTTCATCTGTACCATTTTTCTAGGTTCCACCTATATGCATTAGTATACAATATTTGTTTTTCTCTTTCTGACTTACTTCACTCTGTATGACAGTCTCTAGATCCATCGACTTCTACAAATGAACCAGTTTCATTCCTATTTATGGCTGAGTAATATTCCATTTTATATATGTACCACATCTTTATCCATTCGTCTGTCTGTGGGCATTTAGGTTGCTTCCATTACCTGGCTATTGTAAATTGTGCTGCAATGAACATTGTGGTGAATGTGTCTTTTTGATTTATGGTTTTCTCTGGGTTTATGCCCAGAAGTGGGATTGCTGGATCCTATGGTAATTCTCTTTTTAGTTTTTTAAAGGAACCTCCATACTGTTCTCCATAGTGAGTGTATCAATTTACCTTCCCACCAATAGTGGAAGAGGGTTCCTTTTGTCCACACCATCCCTGGAATTTGTTGTTTGTAGATTTGCTGATGATGCCGATTCTAAGAGGTGTGAGGTCATACCTCATTGTCGTTTGGATTTGCATTTCTCTAATAATTAGTGATGTTGAGCAGCTTTTCATGTGCGTCTTGGCCATCTCTGTGACTTCTTTAAAGAAACGTCTATATAGATCTTCTGCCCATTTTTGTACTGGGTTTTTTGTTTTATTAATATTAAGCTGCGTGAGCTGTTTATATATATTGGAGATTAAACCTTTGTCCATTGATTCGTTTGCGAATGTTTTCGCCCATTCTGAGGCTTGCCTTTTTCCATTCCCGTTTTTTTAACAAAAAAGAAAGAAAGCAAAAGAAGCAGAACACTAATGTGCGTGAAATATGCCTCTTGAAACAGTCGTTTTGAAATATGGACGTCTTTTGCATTTTTTGGTCGGTATATGACCCCAGGATTTGTTTTCAGGGCAGGTGTCATTTACAGGCCTGCAACGATTTTGAATATCCACTGACCATTAGCGCTGGGATTAAAGCTGCTGTTGTGTGAAACGGCCACAAGGTGGCAGCAGTTCTCGCTTACCAAATCTGGTTACTAGGGCCACAGAGCCTCAATGGAAGTCCTGTTCTAGATTGGAATTTAGAATGGAATGTGCCAGGAGAAAGCCCCTCAAGTTTGTCTCACTACTTCTTGTTCGTGTTTTTAATTTAATTTTTTATTTTTTATTACAGCAAGTTTGATGACAACGTTTGGCTTCTTGTAGGTGTGCAAGATGTGGTTCTTTTACACATATACATAGGTCTGTTCTTCCTGGGACCCTTTTCCCATGTACGTTATGACAGAATGTTGAGTAGTCTTCTCTTGGTATTCCGTAGGTCTTTGGTGATTATATATTTCACCTGTGTTTGTATATGTCTGTTAACCCCGATATCCTAATGAATCCAATCCTCACACCTTTCCATTGGTGAACCATAAGTTTGTTTAATGAATCTGTGATTGCCCTTCTCCGTGGAAATATCTGCCCTGGTATCAATTTTTAGGTAACACCTATAAGTGATATCCTACGATATGTGTCTTTCACTTTCTGACTTACTACAAGTCACGTGATTACCTCTAGACTCATCTACGGTGCTGCAAATGGCATTGTGTCCTTTTTCCCCTTGGCTAATATTCTGTCTTAGCGAGGTCCTTTTTCTACAATGTGATTCCCTGAGGGCTGAGGATTAGCTGACCTGGGCAGCCTGACCGTGCCGGCAAGCCCTCCCCAGGTGTGCCTGGGTTGAGGTCAATATAAACAGCACTCCAGGCAGCATTAGCCCCTGCAGCTGTGCCTGACTCCATATTCTCTGCCCCGTCAGCAGTCTCGGGTCTGTGCTGGTGGGAGGGTGTGAGGGTCCACGGCTTTGTTGGTGGCCCGGTGTGAGTGGGGCTCTGCTGGACTTTCTGCAGGAGTTGCCAGGCTGCCACGTGTAAAGAAGAGGATGTGTCACCCATAACTTGCACTGGAATTTCTCTCCGGGCTGAGGAAGGAAAAAAAGGAGTGGGGGCCGGGACAGGAGGGGTATCTCAGGCAGGGAAATGGAAAGCTTCCAGAAGAGCGCCCGGGGCCAGGACCATCCTGGCTGGCCTGCAGGCAGCAAGTTGGCCTGCGTGCTGTCGCTGGTGTGGCTCCACGGCCCTTCCTCCAGGCTTTCAAGCCCTTGTACATATTCAGGTGTTTTACCTGGGAAGGGTGGGAACAGTTCAGTAGCAGCTGGCCTGGGGCTCAGCTCACGTTTACTCACAGAGGCCTCGGCATGGTCCCCCAGCTTTGCAGTGAGGACGCTCCCTGCATGGGGGGACGGGGCTGTTGGTTGTATGGAAGATGATTCCCCACCACTGACCAATTTCAGAATTGTTTACTGCTGGAACAAGTGCCTAGGTAGTGTTTTCCTCTGTATAACTGTTTGGTTTAGGATTTATTTTTTGTTTTTTGGTTCAAGTTAGATTTTATTCCTCTTTTATATATTTATAGATATAAGCATGGGAATAATTCATTCATATAAATACATCTGTGTGAATGGAAGAACTTTTTCCTGTTTTATTTTTAAAAATTTTGACATTTAATTTTGTTTATTTCTTTATACAGCAGGTTACTATTAGTTATATATTTTATGCATATACATGTATACAGGTCCATCGCAATCTCCCAACTCATCCCACCACCACCACCCCATGGCTTCCCCCACTTGGTGTCCATACGTTTGTTCTCTACCTCTGTGTCTCTATTTCTGCCCTGCAAACCAGTTCATCTGTACCATTTTTCTAGGTTCCACCTATATGCATTAGTATACAATATTTGTTTTTCTCTTTCTGACTTACTTCACTCTGTATGACAGTCTCTAGATCCATCGACTTCTACAAATGAACCAGTTTCATTCCTATTTATGGCTGAGTAATATTCCATTTTATATATGTACCACATCTTTATCCATTCGTCTGTCTGTGGGCATTTAGGTTGCTTCCATTACCTGGCTATTGTAAATTGTGCTGCAATGAACATTGTGGTGAATGTGTCTTTTTGATTTATGGTTTTCTCTGGGTTTATGCCCAGAAGTGGGATTGCTGGATCCTAGGGTAATTCTCTTTTTAGTTTTTTAAAGGAACCTCCATACTGTTCTCCATAGTGAGTGTATCAATTTACCTTCCCACCAATAGTGGAAGAGGGTTCCTTTTGTCCACACCATCCCCGGAATTTGTTGTTTGTAGATTTGCTGATGATGCCGATTCTAAGAGGTGTGAGGTCATACCTCATTGTCGTTTGGATTTGCATTTCTCTAATAATTAGTGATGTTGAGCAGCTTTTCATGTGCGTCTTGGCCATCTCTGTGACTTCTTTAAAGAAACGTCTATATAGATCTTCTGCCCATTTTTGTACTGGGTTGTTTGTTTTATTAATATTAAGCTGCGTGAGCTGTTTATATATATTGGAGATTAAACCTTTGTCCATTGATTCGTTTGCAAACGTTTTCGCCCATTCTGAGGCTTGCCTTTTTCCATTCCCGTTTTTTTAACCAAAAAAGAAAGAAATCAAAAGAAGCAGAACACTAATGTGCGTGAAATATGCCTCTTGAAACAGTCGTTTTGAAATATGGACGTCTTTTGCATTTTTTGGTCGGTATATGACCCCAGGATTTGTTTTCAGGGCAGGTGTCATTTACAGGCCTGCAACGATTTTGAATATCCACTGACCATTAGCGCTGGGATTAAAGCTGCTGTTGTGTGAAACGGCCACAAGGTGGCAGAAGTTCTCGCTTACCAAATCTGGTTACTAGGGCCACAGAGCCTCAATGGAAGTCCTGTTCTAGATTGGAATTTAGAATGGAATGTGCCAGGAGAAAGCCCCTCAAGTTTGTCTCACTACTTCTTGTTCGTGTTTTTAACTTAATTTTTTATTTTTTATTACAGCAAGTTTGATGACAACGTTTGGCTTCTTGTAGGTGTGCAAGATGTGGTTCTTTTACACATATACATAGGTCTGTTCTTCCTGGGACCCTTTTCCCATGTACGTTATGACAGAATGTTGAGTAGTCTTCTCTTGGTATTCCGTAGGTCTTTGGTGATTATATATTTCACCTGTGTTTGTATATGTCTGTTAACCCCGATATCCTAATGAATCCAATCCTCACACCTTTCCATTGGTGAACCATAAGTTTGTTTAATGAATCTGTGATTGCCCTTCTCCGTGGAAATATCTGCCCTGGTATCAATTTTTAGGTAACACCTATAAGTGATATCCTACGATATGTGTCTTTCACTTTCTGACTTACTACAAGTCACGTGATTACCTCTAGACTCATCTACGGTGCTGCAAATGGCATTGTGTCCTTTTTTCCCTTGGCTAATATTCTGTCTTAGCGAGGTCCTTTTTCTGCAATGTGATTCCCTGAGGGCTGAGGATTAGCTGACCTGGGCAGCCTGACCCTGCCGGCAAGCCCTCCCCAGGTGTGCCTGGGTTGAGGTCAATATAAACAGCACTCCAGGCAGCAATAGCCCCTGCAGCTGTGCCTGACTCCATATTCTCTGCCCCGTCAGCAGTCTCGGGGCTGTGCTGGTGGGAGGGTGTGAGGGTCCACGGCTTTGTTGGTGGCCCGATGTGAGTGGGGCTCTGCTGGACTTTCTGCAGGAGTTGCCAGGCTGCCACCTGTAAAGAAGAGGATGTGTCACCCATAACTTGCACTGGAATTTCTCTACGGGCTGAGGAAGGAAAAAAAGGAGTGGGGGCCGGGACAGGAGGGGTATCTCAGGCAGGGAAATGGAAAGCTTCCAGAAGAGCGCCCGGGGCCAGGACCATCCTGGCTGGCCTGCAGGCAGCAAGTTGGCCTGCGTGCTGTCGCTGGTGTGGCTCCACGGCCCTTCCTCCAGGCTTTCAAGCCCTTGTACATATTCAGGTGTTTTACCTGGGAAGGGTGGGAACAGTTCAGTAGCAGCTGGCCTGGGGCTCAGCTCACGTTTACTCACAGAGGCCTCGGCATGGTCCCCCAGCTTTGCAGTGAGGACGCTCCTTGCATGGGGGGACGGGGCTGTTGGTTGTATAGAAGATGATTCCCCACCACTGACCAATTTCAGAATTGTTTACTGCTGGAACAAGTGCCTAGGTAGTGTTTTCCTCTGTATAACTGTTTGGTTTAGGATTTATTTTTTGTTTTTTGGTTCAAGTTAGATTTTATTCCTCTTTTATATATTTATAGATATAAGCATGGGAATAATTCATTCATATAAATACATCTGTGTGAATGGAAGAACTTTTTCCTGTTTTATTTTTTAAAATTTTGAAATTTAATTTTGTTTATTTCTTTATACAGCAGGTTACTATTAGTTATATATTTTATGCATATACATGTATACAGGTCCATCCCAATCTCCCAACTCATCCCACCACCACCACCCCATGGCTTCCCCCACTTGGTGTCCATACGTTTGTTCTCTACCTCTGTGTCTCTATTTCTGCCCTGCAAACCAGTTCATCTGTACCATTTTTCTAGGTTCCACCTATATGCATTAGTATACAATATTTGTTTTTCTCTTTCTGACTTACTTCACTCTGTATGACAGTCTCTAGATCCATCGACTTCTACAAATGAACCAGTTTCATTCCTATTTATGGCTGAGTAATATTCCATTTTATATATGTACCACATCTTTATCCATTCGTCTGTCTGTGGGCATTTAGGTTGCTTCCATTACCTGGCTATTGTAAATTGTGCTGCAATGAACATTGTGGTGATTGTGTCTTTTTGATTTATGGTTTTCTCTGGGTTTATGCCCAGAAGTGGGATTGCTGGATCCTATGGTAATTCTCTTTTTAGTTTTTTAAAGGAACCTCCATACTGTTCTCCATAGTGAGTGTATCAATTTACCTTCCCACCAATAGTGGAAGAGGGTTCCTTTTGTCCACACCATCCCCGGAATTTGTTGTTTGTAGATATGCTGATGATGCCGATTCTAACAGGTGTGAGGTCATACCTCATTGTCGTTTGGATTTGCATTTCTCTAATAATTAGTGATGTTGAGCAGCTTTTCATGTGCGTCTTGGCCATCTCTGTGACTTCTTTAAAGAAACGTCTATATAGATCTTCTGCCCATTTTTGTACTGGGTTGTTTGTTTTATTAATATTAAGCTGCGTGAGCTGTTTATATATATTGGAGATTAAACCTTTGTCCATTGATTCGTTTGCGAACGTTTTCGCCCATTCTGAGGCTTGCCTTTTTCCATTCCCGTTTTTTTAACCAAAAAAGAAAGAAAGCAAAAGAAGCAGAACACTAATGTGCGTGAAATATGCCTCTTGAAACAGTCGTTTTGAAATATGGACGTCTTTTGCATTTTTTGGTCGGTATATGACCCCAGGATTTGTTTTCAGGGCAGGTGTCATTTACAGGCCTGCAACGATTTTGAATATCCACTGACCATTAGCGCTGGGATTAAAGCTGCTGTTGTGTGAAACGGCCACAAGGTGGCAGCAGTTCTCGCTTACCAAATCTGGTTACTAGGGCCACAGAGCCTCAATGGAAGTCCTGTTCTAGATTGGAATTTAGAATGGAATGTGCCAGGAGAAAGCCCCTCAAGTTTGTCTCACTACTTCTTGTTCGTGTTTTTAATTTAATTTTTTATTTTTTATTACAGCAAGTTTGATGACAACGTTTGGCTTCTTGTAGGTGTGCAAGATGTGGTTCTTTTACACATATACATAGGTCTGTTCTTCCTGGGACCCTTTTCCCATGTATGTTATGACAGAATGTTGAGTAGTCTTCTCTTGGTATTCCGTAGGTCTTTGGTGATTATATATTTCACCTGTGTTTGTATATGTCTGTTAACCCCGATATCCTAATGAATCCAATCCTCACACCTTTCCATTGGTGAACCATAAGTTTGTTTAATGAATCTGTGATTGCCCTTCTCCGTGGAAATATCTGCCCTGGTATCAATTTTTAGGTAACACCTATAAGTGATATCCTACGATATGTGTCTTTCACTTTCTGACTTATTACAAGTCACGTGATTACCTCTAGACTCATCTACGGTGCTGCAAATGGCATTGTGTCCTTTTTTCCCTTGGCTAATATTCTGTCTTAGCGAGGTCCTTTTTCTGCAATGTGATTCCCTGAGGGCTGAGGATTAGCTGACCTGGGCAGCCTGACCCTGCCGGCAAGCCCTCCCCAGGTGTGCCTGCGTTGAGGTTAATATAAACAGCACTCCAGGCAGCAATAGCCCCTGCAGCTGTGCCTGACTCCATATTCTCTGCCCCGTCAGCAGTCTCGGGGATGTGCTGGTGGGAGGGTGTGAGGGTCCACGGCTTTGTTGGTGGCCCGATGTGAGTGGGGCTCTGCTGGACTTTCTGCAGGAGTTGCCAGGCTGCCACCTGTAAAGAAGAGGATGTGTCACCCATAACTTGCACTGGAATTTCTCTCCGGGCTGAGGAAGGAAAAAAAGGAGTGGGGGCCGGGACAGGAGGGGTATCTCAGGCAGGGAAATGGAAAGCTTCCAGAAGAGCGCCCGGGGCCAGGACCATCCTGGCTGGCCTGCAGGCAGCAAGTTGGCCTGCGTGCTGTCGCTGGTGTGGCTCCACGGCCCTTCCTCCAGGCTTTCAAGCCCTTGTACATATTCAGGTGTTTTACCTGGGAAGGGTGGGAACAGTTCAGTAGCAGCTGGCCTGGGGCTCAGCTCACGTTTACTCACAGAGGCCTCGGCATGGTCCCCCAGCATTGCAGTGAGGACGCTCCTTGCATGGGGGGACGGGGCTGTTGGTTGTATGGAAGATGATTCCCCACCACTGACCAATTTCAGAATTGTTTACTGCTGGAACAAGTGCCTAGGTAGTGTTTTCCTCTGTATAACTGTTTGGTTTAGGATTTAATTTTTGTTTTTTGGTTCAAGTTATATTTTATTCCTCTTTTATATATTTATAGATATAAGCATGGGAATAATTCATTCATATAAATACATCTGTGTGAATGGAAGAACTTTTTCCTGTTTTATTTTTAAAAATTTTGAAATTTAATTTTGTTTATTTCTTTATACAGCAGGTTACTATTAGTTATATATTTTATGCATATACATGTATACAGGTCCATCGCAATCTCCCAACTCATCCCACCACCACCACCCCATGGCTTCCCCCACTTGGTGTCCATACGTTTGTTCTCTACCTCTGTGTCTCTATTTCTGCCCTGCAAACCAGTTCATCTGTACCATTTTTCTAGGTTCCACCTATATGCATTAGTATACAATATTTGTTTTTCTCTTTCTGACTTACTTCACTCTGTATGACAGTCTCTAGATCCATCGACTTCTACAAATGAACCAGTTTCATTCCTATTTATGGCTGAGTAATATTCCATTTTATATATGTACCACATCTTTATCCATTCGTCTGTCTGTGGGCATTTAGGTTGCTTCCATTACCTGGCTATTGTAAATTGTGCTGCAATGAACATTGTGGTGAATGTGTCTTTTTGATATATGGTTTTCTCTGGGTTTATGCCCAGAAGTGGGATTGCTGGATCCTAGGGTAATTCTCTTTTTAGTTTTTTAAAGGAACCTCCATACTGTTCTCCATAGTGAGTGTATCAATTTACCTTCCCACCAATAGTGGAAGAGGGTTCCTTTTGTCCACACCATCACCGGAATTTGTTGTTTGTAGATTTGCTGATGATGCCCATTCTAAGAGGTGTGAGGTCATACCTCATTGTCGTTTGGATTTGCATTTCTCTAATAATTAGTGATGTTGAGCAGCTTTTCATGTGCGTCTTGGCCATCTCTGTGACTTCTTTAAAGAAACGTCTATATAGATCTGCCCATTTTTGTACTGGGTTGTTTGTTTTATTAATATTAAGCTGCGTGAGCTGTTTATATATATTGGAGATTAAACCTTTGTCCATTGATTCGTTTGCGAACGTTTTCGCCCATTCTGAGGCTTGCCTTTTTCCATTCCCGTTTTTTTAACCAAAAAAGAAAGAAAGCAAAAGAAGCAGAACACTAATGTGCGTGAAATATGCCTCTTGAAACAGTCGTTTTGAAATATGGACGTCTTTTGAATTTTTTGGTCGGTATATGACCCCAGGATTTGTTTTCAGGGCAGGTGTCATTTACAGGCCTGCAACGATTTTGAATATCCACTGACCATTAGCGCTGGGATTAAAGCTGCTGTTGTGTGAAACGGCCACAAGGTGGCAGCAGTTCTCGCTTACCAAATCTGGTTACTAGGGCCACAGAGCCTCAATGGAAGTCCTGTTCTAGATTGGAATTTAGAATGGAATGTGCCAGGAGAAAGCCCCTCAAGTTTGTCTCACTACTTCTTGTTCGTGTTTTTAATTTAATTTTTTATTTTTTATTACAGCAAGTTTGATGACAACGTTTGGCTTCTTGTAGGTGTGCAAGATGTGGTTCTTTTACACATATACATAGGTCTGTTCTTCCTGGGACCCTTTTCCCATGTACGTTATGACAGAATGTTGAGTAGTCTTCTCTTGGTATTCCGTAGGTCTTTGGTGATTATATATTTCACCTGTGTTTGTATATGTCTGTTAACCCCGATATCCTAATGAATCCAATCCTCACACCTTTCCATTGGTGAACCATAAGTTTGTTTAATGAATCTGTGATTGCCCTTCTCCGTGGAAATATCTGCCCTGGTATCAATTTTTAGGTAACACCTATAAGTGATATCCTACAATATGTGTCTTTCACTTTCTGACTTACTACAAGTCACGTGATTACCTCTAGACTCATCTACGGTGCTGCAAATGGCATTGTGTCCTTTTTTCCCTTGGCTAATATTCTGTCTTAGCGAGGTCCTTTTTCTGAAATGTGATTCCCTGAGGGCTGAGGATTAGCTGACCTGGGCAGCCTGACCCTGCCGGCAAGCCCTCCCCAGGTGTGCCTGGGTTGAGGTCAATATAAATAGCACTCCAGGCAGCATTAGCCCCTGCAGCTGTGCCTGACTCCATATTCTCTGCCCCGTCAGCAGTCTCGGGGCTGTGCTGGTGGGAGGGTGTGAGGGTCCACGGCTTTGTTGGTGGCCCGGTGTGAGTGGGGCTCTGCTGGACTTTCTGCAGGAGTTGCCAGGCTGCCACCTGTAAAGAAGAAGATGTGTCACCCATAACTTCCACTGGAATTTCTCTCCGGGCTGAGGAAGGAAAAAAAGGAGTGGGGGCCGGGACAGGAGGGGTATCTCAGGCAGGGAAATGGAAAGCTTCCAGAAGAGCGCCCGGGGCCAGGACCATCCTGGCTGGCCTGCAGGCAGCAAGTTGGCCTGCGTGCTGTCGCTGGTGTGGCTCCACGGCCCTTCCTCCAGGCTTTCAAGCCCTTGTACATATTCAGGTGTTTTACCTGGGAAGGGTGGGAACAGTTCAGTAGCAGCTGGCCTGGGGCTCAGCTCACGTTTACTCACAGAGGCCTCGGCATGGTCCCCCAGCTTTGCAGTGAGGACGCTCCTTGCATGGGGGGACGGGGCTGTTGGTTGTATGGAAGATGATTCCCCACCACTGACCAATTTCAGAATTGTTTACTGCTGGAACAAGTGCCTAGGTAGTGTTTTCCTCTGTATAACTGTTTGGTTTAGGATTTATTTTTTGTTTTTTGGTTCAAGTTAGATTTTATTCCTCTTTTATATATTTATAGATATAAGCATGGGAATAATTCATTCATATAAATACATCTGTGTGAATGGAAGAACTTTTTCCTGTTTTATTTTTAAAAATTTTGAAATTTAATTTTGTTTATTTCTTTATACAGCAGGTTACTATTAGTTATATATTTTATGCATATACATGTATACAGGTCCATCGCAATCTCCCAACTCATCCCACCACCACCACCCCATGGCTTCCCCCACTTGGTGTCCATACGTTTGTTCTCTACCTCTGTGTCTCTATTTCTGCCCTGCAAACCAGTTCATCTGTACCATTTTTCTAGGTTCCACCTATATGCATTAGTATACAATATTTGTTTTTCTCTTTCTGACTTACTTCACTCTGTATGACAGTCTCTAGATCCATCGACTTCTACAAATGAACCAGTTTCATTCCTATTTATGGCTGAGTAATATTCCATTTTATATATGTACCACATCTTTATCCATTCGTCTGTCTGTGGGCATTTAGGTTGCTTCCATTACCTGGCTATTGTAAATTGTGCTGCAATGAACATTGTGGTGAATGTGTCTTTTTGATATATGGTTTTCTCTGGGTTTATGCCCAGAAGTGGGATTGCTGGATCCTAGGGTAATTCTCTTTTTAGTTTTTTAAAGGAACCTCCATACTGTTCTCCATAGTGAGTGTATCAATTTACCTTCCCACCAATAGTGGAAGAGGGTTCCTTTTGTCCACACCATCACCGGAATTTGTTGTTTGTAGATTTGCTGATGATGCCGATTCTAAGAGGTGTGAGGTCATACCTCATTGTCGTTTGGATTTGCATTTCTCTAAAAATTAGTGATGTTGAGCAGCTTTTCATGTGCGTCTTGGCCATCTCTGTGACTCCTTTAAAGAAACGTCTATATAGATCTTCTGCCCATTTTTGTACTGGGTTGTTTGTTTTATTAATATTAAGCTGCGTGAGCTGTTTATATATATTGGAGATTAAACCTTTGTCCATTGATTCGTTTGCGAACGTTTTCGCCCATTCTGAGGCTTGCCTTTTTCCATTCCCGTTTTTTTAACCAAAAAAGAAAG
This sequence comes from Mesoplodon densirostris, assembly GCF_025265405.1. Taxonomy (NCBI): domain Eukaryota; kingdom Metazoa; phylum Chordata; class Mammalia; order Artiodactyla; family Ziphiidae; genus Mesoplodon; species Mesoplodon densirostris. The sequence continues at coordinate 94,469,595 of NC_082672.1, forward strand.
AAAGCAAAAGAAGCAGAACACTAATGTGCGTGAAATATGCCTCTTGAAACAGTCGTTTTGAAATATGGACGTCTTTTGAATTTTTTGGTCGGTATATGACCCCAGGATTTGTTTTCAGGGCAGGTGTCATTTACAGGCCTGCAACGATTTTGAATATCCACTGACCATTAGCGCTGGGATTAAAGCTGCTGTTGTGTGAAACGGCCACAAGGTGGCAGCAGTTCTCGCTTACCAAATCTGGTTACTAGGGCCACAGAGCCTCAATGGAAGTCCTGTTCTAGATTGGAATTTAGAATGGAATGTGCCAGGAGAAAGCCCCTCAAGTTTGTCTCACTACTTCTTGTTCGTGTTTTTAATTTAATTTTTTATTTTTTATTACAGCAAGTTTGATGACAACGTTTGGCTTCTTGTAGGTGTGCAAGATGTGGTTCTTTTACACATATACATAGGTCTGTTCTTCCTGGGACCCTTTTCCCATGTACGTTATGACAGAATGTTGAGTAGTCTTCTCTTGGTATTCCATAGGTCTTTGGTGATTATATATTTCACCTGTGTTTGTATATGTCTGTTAACCCCGATATCCTAATGAATCCAATCCTCACACCTTTCCATTGGTGAACCATAAGTTTGTTTAATGAATCTGTGATTGCCCTTCTCCGTGGAAATATCTGCCCTGGTATCAATTTTTAGGTAACACCTATAAGTGATATCCTACGATATGTGTCTTTCACTTTCTGACTTACTACAAGTCACGTGATTACCTCTAGACTCATCTACGGTGCTGCAAATGGCATTGTGTCCTTTTTTCCCTTGGCTAATATTCTGTCTTAGCGAGGTCCTTTTTCTGAAATGTGATTCCCTGAGGGCTGAGGATTAGCTGACCTGGGCAGCCTGACCCTGCCGGCAAGCCCTCCCCAGGTGTGTCTGGGTTGAGGTCAATATAAACAGCACTCCAGGCAGCAATAGCCCCTGCAGCTGTGCCTGACTCCATATTCTCTGCCCCGTCAGCAGTCTCGGGGCTGTGCTGGTGGGAGGGTGTGAGGGTCCACGGCTTTGTTGGTGGCCCGGTGTGAGTGGGGCTCTGCTGGACTTTCTGCAGGATTTGCCAGGCTGCCACCTGTAAAGAAGAGGATGTGTCACCCATAACTTGCACTGGAATTTCTCTCCGGGCTGAGGAAGGAAACAAAGGAGTGGGGGCCGGGACAGGAGGGGTATCTCAGGCAGGGAAATGGAAAGCTTCCAGAAGAGCGCCCGGGGCCAGGACCATCCTGGCTGGCCTGCAGGCAGCAAGTTGGCCTGCGTGCTGTCGCTGGTGTGGCTCCACGGCCCTTCCTCCAGGCTTTCAAGCCCTTGTACATATTCAGGTGTTTTACCTGGGAAGGGTGGGAACAGTTCAGTAGCAGCTGGCCTGGGGCTCAGCTCACGTTTACTCACAGAGGCCTCGGCATGGTCCCCCAGCTTTGCAGTGAGGACGCTCCTTGCATGGGGGGACGGGGCTGTTGGTTGTATGGAAGATGATTCCCCACCACTGACCAATTTCAGAATTGTTTACTGCTGGAACAAGTGCCTAGGTAGTGTTTTCCTCTGTATAACTGTTTGGTTTAGGATTTATTTTTTGTTTTTTTGTTCAAGTTAGATTTTATTCCTCTTTTATATATTTATAGATATAAGCATGGGAATAATTCATTCATATAAATACATCTTTGTGAATGGAAGAACTTTTTCCTGTTTTATTTTTAAAAATTTTGAAATTTAATTTTGTTTATTTCTTTACACAGCAGGTTACTATTAGTTATATATTTTATGCATATACATGTATACAGGTCCATCGCAATCTCCCAACTCATCCCACCACCACCACCCCATGGCTTCCCCCACTTGGTGTCCATACGTTTGTTCTCTACCTCTGTGTCTCTATTTCTGCCCTGCAAACCAGTTCATCTGTACCATTTTTCTAGGTTCCACCTATATGCATTAGTATACAATATTTGTTTTTCTCTTTCTGACTTACTTCACTCTGTATGACAGTCTCTAGATCCATCGACTTCTACAAATGAACCAGTTTCATTCCTATTTATGGCTGAGTAATATTCCATTTTATATATGTACCACATCTTTATCCATTCGTCTGTCTGTGGGCATTTAGGTTGCTTCCATTACCTGGCTATTGTAAATTGTGCTGCAATGAACATTGTGGTGAATGTGTCTTTTTGATATATGGTTTTCTCTGGGTTTATGCCCAGAAGTGGGATTGCTGGATCCTAGGGTAATTCTCTTTTTAGTTTTTTAAAGGAACCTCCATACTGTTCTCCATAGTGAGTGTATCAATTTACCTTCCCACCAATAGTGGAAGAGGGTTCCTTTTGTCCACACCATCCCCGGAATTTGTTGTTTGTAGATTTGCTGATGATGCCGATTCTAAGAGGTGTGAGGTCATACCTCATTGTCGTTTGGATTTGCATTTCTCTAAAAATTAGTGATGTTGAGCAGCTTTTCATGTGCGTCTTGGCCATCTCTGTGACTCCTTTAAAGAAACGTCTATATAGATCTTCTGCCCATTTTTGTACTGGGTTGTTTGTTTTATTAATATTAAGCTGCGTGAGCTGTTTATATATATTGGACATTAAACCTTTGTCCATTGATTCGTTTGCGAACGTTTTCGCCCATTCTGAGGCTTGCCTTTTTCCATTCCCGTTTTTTTAACCAAAAAAGAAAGAAAGCAAAAGAAGCAGAACACTAATGTGCGTGAAATATGCCTCTTGAAACAGTCGTTTTGAAATATGGACGTCTTTTGCATTTTTTGGTCGGTATATGACCCCAGGATTTGTTTTCAGGGCAGGTGTCATTTACAGGCCTGCAACGATTTTGAATATCCACTGACCATTAGCGCTGGGATTAAAGCTGCTCTTGTGTGAAACGGCCACAAGGTGGCAGCAGTTCTCGCTTACCAAATCTGGTTACTAGGGCCACAGAGCCTCAATGGAAGTCCTGTTCTAGATTGGAATTTAGAATGGAATGTGCCAGGAGAAAGCCCCTCAAGTTTGTCTCACTACTTCTTGTTCGTGTTTTTAATTTAATTTTTTATTTTTTATTACAGCAAGTTTGATGACAACGTTTGGCTTCTTGTAGGTGTGCAAGATGTGGTTCTTTTACACATATACATAGGTCTGTTCTTCCTGGGACCCTTTTCCCATGTATGTTATGACAGAATGTTGAGTAGTCTTCTCTTGGTATTCCGTAGGTCTTTGGTGATTATATATTTCACCTGTGTTTGTATATGTCTGTTAACCCCGATATCCTAATGAATCCAATCCTCACACCTTTCCATTGGTGAACCATAAGTTTGTTTAATGAATCTGTGATTGCCCTTCTCCGTGGAAATATCTGCCCTGGTATCAATTTTTAGGTAACACCTATAAGTGATGTCCTACAATATGTGTCTTTCACTTTCTGACTTACTACAAGTCACGTGATTACCTCTAGACTCATCTACGGTGCTGCAAATGGCATTGTGTCCTTTTTTCCCTTGGCTAATATTCTGTCGTAGCGAGGTCCTTTTTCTGCAATGTGATTCCCTGAGGGCTGAGGATTAGCTGACCTGGGCAGCCTGACCCTGCCGGCAAGCCCTCCCCAGGTGTGTCTGGGTTGAGGTCAATATAAACAGCACTCCAGGCAGCATTAGCCCCTGCAGCTGTGCCTGACTCCATATTCTCTGCCCCGTCAGCAGTCTCGGGGCTGTGCTGGTGGGAGGGTGTGAGGGTCCACGGCTTTGTTGGTGGCCCGGTGTGAGTGGGGCTCTGCTGGACTTTCTGCAGGAGTTGCCATGCTGCTACCTGTAAAGAAGAGGATGTGTCACCCATAACTTCCACTGGAATTTCTCTCCGGGCTGAGGAAGGAAAAAAAGGAGTGGAGGCCGGGAGAGGAGGGGTATCTCAGGCAGGGAAATGGAAAGCTTCCAGAAGAGCGCCCGGGGCCAGGACCATCCTGGCTGGCCTGCAGGCAGCAAGTTGGCCTGCGTGCTGTCGCTGGTGTGGCTCCACGGCCCTTCCTCCAGGCTTTCAAGCCCTTGTACATATTCAGGTGTTTTACCTGGGAAGGGTGGGAACAGTTCAGTAGCAGCTGGCCTGGGGCTCAGCTGACGTTTACTCACAGAGGCCTCGGCATGGTCCCCCAGCTTTGCAGTGAGGATGCTCCTTGCATGGGGGGACGGGGCTGTTGGTTGTATGGAAGATGATTCCCCACCACTGACCAATTTCAGAATTGTTTACTGCTGGAACAAGTGCCTAGGTAGTGTTTTCCTCTGTATAACTGTTTGGTTTAGGATTTATTTTTTGTTTTTTGGTTCAAGTTAGATTTTATTCCTCTTTTATATATTTATAGATATAAGCATGGGAATAATTCATTCATATAAATACATCTGTGTGAATGGAAGAACTTTTTCCTGTTTTATTTTTAAAAATTTTGAAATTTAATTTTGTTTATTTCTTTATACAGCAGGTTACTATTAGTTATATATTTTATGCATATACATGTATACAGGTCCATCGCAATCTCCCAACTCATCCCACCACCACCACCCCATGGCTTCCCCCACTTGGTGTCCATACGTTTGTTCTCTACCTCTGTGTCTCTATTTCTGCGCTGCAAACCAGTTCATCTGTACCATTTTTCTAGGTTCCACCTATATGCATTAGTATACAATATTTGTTTTTCTCTTTCTGACTTACTTCACTCTGTATGACAGTCTCTAGATCCATCGACTTCTACAAATGAACCAGTTTCATTCCTATTTATGGCTGAGTAATATTCCATTTTATATATGTACCACATCTTTATCCATTCGTCTTTCTGTGGGCATTTAGGTTGCTTCCATTACCTGGCTATTGTAAATTGTGCTGCAATGAACATTGTGGTGAATGTGTCTTTTTGATTTATGGTTTTCTCTGGGTATATGCCCAAAAGTGGGATTGCAGGCTCCTAGGGTAATTCTCTTTTTAGTTATTTAAAGGAACATCCATACTGTTCTCCATAGTGAGTGTATCAATTTACCTTCCCACCAATAGTGGAAGAGGGTTCCTTTTGTCCACACCATCCCCGGAATTTGTTGTTTGTAGATTTGCTGATGATGCCGATTCTAACAGGTGTGAGGTCATACCTCATTGTCGTTTGGATTTGCATTTCTCTAATAATTAGTGATGTTGAGCAGCTTTTCATGTGCGTCTTGGCCATCTCTGTGACTTCTTTAAAGAAACGTCTATATAGATCTTCTGCCCATTTTTGTACTGGGTTGTTTGTTTTATTAAGCTGCGTGAGCTGTTTATATATATTGGAGATTAAACCTTTGTCCATTGATTCGTTTGCGAACGTTTTCACCCATTCTGAGGCTTGCCTTTTTCCATTCCCGTTTTTTTTACCAAAAAAGAAAGAAAGCAAAAGAAGCAGAACACTAATGTGCGTGAAATATGCCTCTTGAAACAGTCGTTTTGAAATATGGACGTCTTTTGAATTTTTTGGTCGGTATATGACCCCAGGATTTGTTTTCAGGGCAGGTGTCATTTACAGGCCTGCAACGATTTTAAATATCCACTGACCATTAGCGCTGGGATTAAAGCTGCTGTTGTGTGAAACGGCCACAAGGTGGCAGCAGTTCTCGCTTACCAAATCTGGTTACTAGGGCCACAGAGCCTCAATGGAAGTCCTGTTCTAGATTGGAATTTAGAATGGAATGTGCCAGGAGAAAGCCCCTCAAGTTTGTCTCACTACTTCTTGTTCGTGTGTTTAATTTAATTTTTTATTTTTTATTACAGCAAGTTTGATGACAACGTTTGGCTTGTTGTAGGTGTGCAAGATGTGGTTCTTTTACACATATACATAGGTCTGTTCTTCCTGGGACCCTTTTCCCATGTACGTTATGACAGAATGTTGAGTAGTCTTCTCTTGGTATTCCGTAGGTCTTTGGTGATTATATATTTCACCTGTGTTTGTATATGTCTGTTAACCCCGATATCCTAATGAATCCAATCCTCACACCTTTCCATTGGTGAACCATAAGTTTGTTTAATGAATCTGTGACTGCCCTTCTCCGTGGAAATATCTGCCCTGGTATCAATTTTTAGGTAACACCTATAAGTGATATCCTACGATATGTGTCTTTCACTTTCTGACTTACTACAAGTCACGTGATTACCTCTAGACTCATCTACGGTGCTGCAAATGGCATTGTGTCCTTTTTTCCCTTGGCTAATATTCTGTCTTAGCGAGGTCCATTTTCTGCAGTGTGATTCCCTGAGGGCTGAGGATTAGCTGACCTGGGCAGCCTGACCCTGCCGGCAAGCCCTCCCCAGGTGTGCCTGGGTTGAGGTCAATATAAACTGCACTCCAGGCAGCAATAGCCCCTGCAGCTGTGCCTGACTCCATATTCTCTGCCCCGTCAGCAGTCTCGGGGCTGTGCTGGTGGGAGGGTGTGAGGGTCCACGGCTTTGTTGGTGGCCCGGTGTGAGTGGGGCTCTGCTGGACTTTCTGCAGGAGTTGCCAGGCTGCCACCTGTAAAGAAGAGGATGTGTCACCCATAACTTCCACTGGAATTTCTCTCCGGGCTGAGGAAGGAAAAAAAGGAGTGGGTGTCGGGACAGGAGGGGTATCTCAGGCAGGGAAATGGAAAGCTTCCAGGAGAGCGCCCGGGGCCAGGACCATCCTGGCTGGCCTGCAGGCAGCAAGTTGGCCTGCGTGCTGTCGCTGGTGTGGCTCCACGGCCCTTCCTCTAGGCTTTCAAGCCCTTGTACATATTCAGGTGTTTTACTTGGGAAGGGTGGGAACAGTTCCGTAGCAGCTGCCCTGGGGCTCAGCTCACGTTTACTCACAGAGGCCTCGGGACGGTCCCCCAGCTTTGCAATGAGGACGCTCCTTGCATGGGGGGACGGGGCTGTTGGTTGTATGGAAGATGATTCCCCACCACTGACCAATTTCAGAATTGTTTACTGCTGGAACAAGTGCCTTGGTAGTGATTTCCTCTGTATAACTGTTTGGTTTAGGTTTTTTTTCTTTCTTGGTTCAAGTTAGATTTTATTCCTCTTTTATGTAGTTATAGATATAAGCATGGGAATAATTCATTCATATAAATACATCTGTGTGAATGGAAGAACTTTCTTCTGTTTTATTTTTAAAAATTTTGAAATTTAATTTTATTCATTTCTTTATACAGCAGGTTACTATTAGTTATATATTTTATGCATATACATGTATACAGGTCCATCCCAATCTCCCAACTCATCCCACCACCACCACCCCATGGCTTCCCCCACTTGGTGTCCATACGTTTGTTCTCTACCTCTGTGTCTCTATTTCTGTCCTGCATACCAGTTCATCTGTACCATTTTTCTAGGTTCCACATATATGCATTAATATACAATATTTGTTTTTCTCTTTCTGACTTACTTCACTCTGTATGACAGTCTCTAGATCCATCGACTTCTCTACAAATGACCCAGTTTCATTCCTTTTTATGGCTGAGCAATATTCCATTTTATATATGTACCACATCTTTATCCATTCGTCTTTCTGTGGGCATTTAGGTTGCTTCCATTACCTGGCTATTGTAAATTGTGCTGCAATGAACATTGTGGTGAATGTGTCTTTTTGATTTATGGTTTTCTCTGGGTATATGCCCAAAAGTGGGATTGCAGGCTCCTATGGTAATTCTCTTTTTAGTTATTTAAAGGAACATCCATACTGCTCTCCATAGTGATTGTATCAATTTACCTTCCCACCAATAGTGGAAGAGGGTTCCTTTTGTCCACACCATCCCCGGAATTTGTTGTTTGTAGATTTGCTGATGATGCCGATTCTAAGAGGTGTGAGGTCATACCTCATTGTCGTTTGGATTTGCATTTCTCTAATAATTAGTGATGTTGAGCAGCTTTTCATGTGCGTCTTGGCCATCTCTGTGACTTCTTTAAAGAAACATCTATATAGATCTTCTGCCCATTTTTGTACTGGGTTGTTTGTTTTATTAAGCTGCGTGAGCTGTTTATATATATTGGAGATTAAACCTTTGTCCATTGATTCGTTTGCGAACGTTTTCACCCATTCTGAGGCTTTCCTTTTTCCATTCCCGTTTTTTTAACCAAAAAAGAAAGAAAGCAAAAGAAGCAGAACACTAATGTGCGTGAAATATGCCTCTTGAAACAGTCGTTTTGAAATATGGACGTCTTTTGAATTTTTTGGTCGGTATATGACCCCAGAATTTGTTTTCAGGGCAGGTGTCATTTACAGGCCTGCAACGATTTTGAATATCCACTGACCATTAGCGCTGGGATTAAAGCTGCTGTTGTGTGAAACGGCCACAAGGTGGCAGCAGTTCTCGCTTACCAAATCTGGTTACTAGGGCCACAGAGCCTCAATGGAAGTCCTGTTCTAGATTGGAATTTAGAATGGAATGTGCCAGGAGAAAGCCCCTCAAGTTTGTCTCACTACTTCTTGTTCGTGTGTTTAATTTAATTTTTTATTTTTTATTACAGCAAGTTTGATGACAACGTTTGGCTTGTTGTAGGTGTGCAAGATGTGGTTCTTTTACACATATACATAGGTCTGTTCTTCCTGGGACCCTTTTCCAATGTACGTTATGACAGAATGTTGAGTAGTCTTCTCTTGGTATTCCGTAGGTCTTTGGTGATTATATATTTCACCTGTGTTTGTATATGTCTGTTAACCCCGATATCCTAATGAATCCAATCCTCACACCTTTCCATTGGTGAACCATAAGTTTGTTTAATGAATCTGTGACTGCCCTTCTCCGTGGAAATATCTGCCCTGGTATCAATTTTTAGGTAACACCTATAAGTGATATCCTACGATATGTGTCTTTCACTTTCTGACTTACTACAAGTCACGTGATTACCTCTAGACTCATCTACGGTGCTGCAAATGGCATTGTGTCCTTTTTTCCCTTGGCTAATATTCTGTCTTAGCGAGGTCCATTTTCTGCAGTGTGATTCCCTGAGGGCTGAGGATTAGCTGACCTGGGCAGCCTGACCCTGCCGGCAAGCCCTCCCCAGGTGTGCCTGGGTTGAGGTCAATATAAACTGCACTCCAGGCAGCAATAGCCCCTGCAGCTGTGCCTGACTCCATATTCTCTGCCCCGTCAGCAGTCTCGGGGCTGTGCTGGTGGGAGGGTGTGAGGGTCCACGGCTTTGTTGGTGGCCCGGTGTGAGTGGGGCTCTGCTGGACTTTCTGCAGGAGTTGCCAGGCTGCCACCTGTAAAGAAGAGGATGTGTCACCCATAACTTCCACTGGAATTTCTCTCCGGGCTGAGGAAGGAAAAAAAGGAGTGGGTGTCGGGACAGGAGGGGTATCTCAGGCAGGGAAATGGAAAGCTTCCAGGAGAGCGCCCGGGGCCAGGACCATCCTGGCTGGCCTGCAGGCAGCAAGTTGGCCTGCGTGCTGTCGCTGGTGTGGCTCCACGGCCCTTCCTCTAGGCTTTCAAGCCCTTGTACATATTCAGGTGTTTTACCTGGGAAGGGTGGGAACAGTTCATTAGCAGCTGGCCTGGGGCTCAGCTCATGTTTACTCACAGAGGCCTCGGGACGGTCCCCCAGCTTTGCAATGAGGACGCTCCTTGCATGGGGGGACGGGGCTGTTGGTTGTATGGAAGATGATTCCCCACCACTGACCAATTTCAGAATTGTTTACTGCTGGAACAAGTGCCTTGGTAGTGATTTCCTCTGTATAACTGTTTGGTTTAGGTTTTTTTTCTTTCTTGGTTCAAGTTAGATTTTATTCCTCTTTTATGTAGTTATAGATATAAGCATGGGAATAATTCATTCATATCAATACATCTGTGTGAATGGAAGAACTTTCTTCTGTTTTATTTTTAAAAATTTTGAAATTTAATTTTATTTATTTATTTATAAAGCAGGTTACTATTAGTTATATATTTTATGCATATACATGTATACAGGTCCATCCCAATCTCCCAACTCATCCCACCACCACCACCCCATGGCTTCCCCCACTTGGTGTCCATACGTTTGTTCTCTACCTCTGTGTCTCTATTTCTGTCCTGCATACCAGTTCATCTGTACCATTTTTCTAGGTTCCACATATATGCATTAATATACAATATTTGTTTTTCTCTTTCTGACTTACTTCACTCTGTATGACAGTCTCTAGATCCATCGACTTCTCTACAAATGACCCAGTTTCATTCCTTTTTATGGCTGAGCAATATTCCATTTTATATATGTACCACATCTTTATCCATTCGTCTTTCTGTGGGCATTTAGGTTGCTTCCATTACCTGGCTATTGTAAATTGTGCTGCAATGAACATTGTGGTGAATGTGTCTTTTTGATTTATGGTTTTCTCTGGGTATATGCCCAAAAGTGGGATTGCAGGCTCCTATGGTAATTCTCTTTTTAGTTATTTAAAGGAACATCCATACTGCTCTCCATAGTGATTGTATCAATTTACCTTCCCACCAATAGTGGAAGAGGGTTCCTTTTGTCCACACCATCCCCGGAATTTGTTGTTTGTAGATTTGCTGATGATGCCGATTCTAAGAGGTGTGAGGTCATACCTCATTGTCGTTTGGATTTGCATTTCTCTAATAATTAGTGATGTTGAGCAGCTTTTCATGTGCGTCTTGGCCATCTCTGTGACTTCTTTAAAGAAACATCTATATAGATCTTCTGCCCATTTTTGTACTGGGTTGTTTGTTTTATTAAGCTGCGTGAGCTGTTTATATATATTGGAGATTAAACCTTTGTCCATTGATTCGTTTGCGAACGTTTTCGCCCATTCTGAGGCTTGCCTTTTTCCATTCCCGTTTTTTTAACCAAAAAAGAAAGAAAGCAAAAGAAGCAGAACACTAATGTGCGTGAAATATGCCTCTTGAAACAGTCGTTTTGAAATATGGACGTCTTTTGAATTTTTTGGTCGGTATATGACCCCAGGATTTGTTTTCAGGGCAGGTGTCATTTACAGGCCTGCAACGATTTTGAATATCCACTGACCATTAGCGCTGGGATTAAAGCTGCTGTTGTGTGAAACGGCCACAAGGTGGCAGCAGTTCTCGCTTACCAAATCTGGTTACTAGGGCCACAGAGTCTCAATGGAAGTCCTGTTCTAGATTGGAATTTAGAATGGAATGTGCCAGGAGAAAGCCCCTCAAGTTTGTCTCACTACTTCTTGTTCGTGTGTTTAATTTAATTTTTTATTTTTTATTACAGCAAGTTTGATGACAACGTTTGGCTTGTTGTAGGTGTGCAAGATGTGGTTCTTTTACACATATACATAGGTCTGTTCTTCCTGGGACCCTTTTCCCATGTACGTTATGACAGAATGTTGAGTAGTCTTCTCTTGGTATTCCGTAGGTCTTTGGTGATTATATATTTCACCTGTGTTTGTATATGTCTGTTAACCCCGATATCCTAATGAATCCAATCCTCACACCTTTCCATTGGTGAACCATAAGTTTGTTTAATGAATCTGTGACTGCCCTTCTCCGTGGAAATATCTGCCCTGGTATCAATTTTTAGGTAACACCTATAAGTGATATCCTACGATATGTGTCTTTCACTTTCTGACTTACTACAAGTCACGTGATTACCTCTAGACTCATCTACGGTGCTGCAAATGGCATTGTGTCCTTTTTTCCCTTGGCTAATATTCTGTCTTAGCGAGGTCCATTTTCTGCAGTGTGATTCCCTGAGGGCTGAGGATTAGCTGACCTGGGCAGCCTGACCCTGCCGGCAAGCCCTCCCCAGGTGTGCCTGGGTTGAGGTCAATATAAACTGCACTCCAGGCAGCAATAGCCCCTGCAGCTGTGCCTGACTCCATATTCTCTGCCCCGTCAGCAGTCTCGGGGCTGTGCTGGTGGGAGGGTGTGAGGGTCCACGGCTTTGTTGGTAGCCCAGTGTGAGTGGGGCTCTGCTGGACTTTCTGCAGGAGTTGTCAGGCTGCCACCTGTAAAGAAGAGGATGTGTCACCCATAACTTCCACTGGAATTTCTCTCCGGGCTGAGGAAGGAAAAAAAGGAGTGGGTGTCGGGACAGGAGGGGTATCTCAGGCAGGGAAATGGAAAGCTTCCAGGAGAGCGCCCGGGGCCAGGACCATCCTGGCTGGCCAGCAGGCAGCAAGTTGGCCTGCGTGCTGTCGCTGGTGTGGCTCCACGGCCCTTCCTCTAGGCTTTCAAGCCCTTGTACATATTCAGGTGTTTTACCTGGGAAGGGTGGGAACAGTTCAGTAGCAGCTGGCCTGGGGCTCAGCTCATGTTTACTCACAGAGGCCTCGGGACGGTCCCCCAGCTTTGCAATGAGGACGCTCCTTGCATGGGGGGACGGGGCTGTTGGTTGTATGGAAGATGATTCCCCACCACTGACCAATTTCAGAATTGTTTACTGCTGGAACAAGTGCCTTGGTAGTGATTTCCTCTGTATAACTGTTTGGTTTAGGTTTTTTTTCTTTCTTGGTTCAAGTTAGATTTTATTCCTCTTTTATGTAGTTATAGATATAAGCATGGGAATAATTCATTCATATAAATACATCTGTGTGAATGGAAGAACTTTCTTCTGTTTTATTTTTAAAAATTTTGAAATTTAATTTTATTTATTTCTTTATTCAGCAGGTTACTATTAGTTATATATTTTATGCATATACATGTATACAGTTCCATCCCAATCTCCCAACTCATCCCACCACCACCACCGCATGGCTTCCCCCACTTGGTGTCCATACGTTTGTTCTCTACCTCTGTGTCTCTATTTCTGTCCTGCATACCAGTTCATCTGTACCATTTTTCTAGGTTCCACATATATGCATTAATATACAATATTTGTTTTTCTCTTTCTGACTTACTTCACTCTGTATGACAGTCTCTAGATCCATCGACTTCTCTACAAATGACCCAGTTTCATTCCTTTTTATGGCTGAGCAATATTCCATTTTATATATGTACCACATCTTTATCCATTCGTCTTTCTGTGGGCATTTAGGTTGCTTCCATTACCTGGCTATTGTAAATTGTGCTGCAATGAACATTGTGGTGAATGTGTCTTTTTGATTTATGGTTTTCTCTGGGTATATGCCCAAAAGTGGGATTGCAGGCTCCTATGGTAATTCTCTTTTTAGTTATTTAAAGGAACATCCATACTGCTCTCCATAGTGATTGTATCAATTTACCTTCCCACCAATAGTGGAAGAGGGTTCCTTTTGTTCACACCATCCCCGGAATTTGTTGTTTGTAGATTTGCTGATGATGCCGATTCTAAGAGGTGTGAGGTCATACCTCATTGTCGTTTGGATTTGCATTTCTCTAATAATTAGTGATGTTGAGCAGCTTTTCATGTGCGTCTTGGCCATCTCTGTGACTTCTTTAAAGAAACATCTATATAGATCTTCTGCCCATTTTTGTACTGGGTTGTTTGTTTTATTAAGCTGCGTGAGCTGTTTATATATATTGGAGATTAAACCTTTGTCCATTGATTCGTTTGCGAAAGTTTTCACCCATTCTGAGGCTTGCCTTTTTCCATTCCCGTTTTTTTTACCAAAAAAGAAAGAAAGCAAAAGAAGCAGAACACTAATGTGCGTGAAATATGCCTCTTGAAACAGTCGTTTTGAAATATGGACGTCTTTTGAATTTTTTGGTCGGTATATGACCCCAGGATTTGTTTTCAGGGCAGGTGTCATTTACAGGCCTGCAACGATTTTGAATATCCACTGACCATTAGCGCTGGGATTAAAGCTGCTGTTGTGTGAAACGGCCACAAGGTGGCAGCAGTTCTCGCTTACCAAATCTGGTTACTAGGGCCACAGAGCCTCAATGGAAGTCCTGTTCTAGATTGGAATTTAGAATGGAATGTGCCAGGAGAAAGCCCCTCAAGTTTGTCTCACTACTTCTTGTTCGTGTGTTTAATTTAATTTTTTTATTTTTTATTACAGCAAGTTTGATGACAACGTTTGGCTTGTTGTAGGTGTGCAAGATGTGGTTCTTTTACACATATACATAGGTCTGTTCTTCCTGGGACCCTTTTCCCATGTACGTTATGACAGAATGTTGAGTAGTCTTCTCTTGGTATTCCGTAGGTCTTTGGTGATTATATATTTCACCTGTGTTTGTATATGTCTGTTAACCCCGATATCCTAATGAATCCAATCCTCACACCTTTCCATTGGTGAACCATAAGTTTGTTTAATGAATCTGTGACTGCCCTTCTCCGTGGAAATATCTGCCCTGGTATCAATTTTTAGGTAACACCTATAAGTGATATCCTACGATATGTGTCTTTCACTTTCTGACTTACTACAAGTCACGTGATTACCTCTAGACTCATCTACGGTGCTGCAAATGGCATTGTGTCCTTTTTTCCGTTGGCTAATATTCTGTCTTAGCGAGGTCCATTTTCTGCAGTGTGATTCCCTGAGGGCTGAGGATTAGCTGACCTGGGCAGCCTGACCCTGCCGGCAAGCCCTCCACAGGTGTGCCTGGGTTGAGGTCAATATAAACTGCACTCCAGGCAGCAATAGCCCCTGCAGCTGTGCCTGACTCCATATTCTCTGCCCCGTCAGCAGTCTCGGGGCTGTGCTGGTGGGAGGGTGTGAGGGTCCACGGCTTTGTTGGTGGCCCGGTGTGAGTGGGGCTCTGCTGGACTTTCTGCAGGAGTTGCCAGGCTGCCACCTGTAAAGAAGAGGATGTGTCACCCATAACTTCCACTGGAATTTCTCTCCGGGCTGAGGAAGGAAAAAAAGGAGTGGGTGTCGGGACAGGAGGGGTATCTCAGGCAGGGAAATGGAAAGCTTCCAGGAGAGCGCCCGGGGCCAGGACCATCCTGGCTGGCCTGCAGGCAGCAAGTTGGCCTGCGTGCTGTCGCTGGTGTGGCTCCACGGCCCTTCCTCTAGGCTTTCAAGCCCTTGTACATATTCAGGTGTTTTACCTGGGAAGGGTGGGAACAGTTCAGTAGCAGCTGGCCTGGGGCTCAGCTCACGTTTACTCACAGAGGCCTCGGGACGGTCCCCCAGCTTTGCAATGAGGACGCTCCTTGCATGGGGGGACGGGGCTGTTGGTTGTATGGAAGATGATTCCCCACCACTGACCAATTTCAGAATTGTTTACTGCTGGAACAAGTGCCTTGGTAGTGATTTCCTCTGTATAACTGTTTGGTTTAGGTTTTTTTTCTTTCTTGGTTCAAGTTAGATTTTATTCCTCTTTTATGTAGTTATAGATATAAGCATGGGAATAATTCATTCATATAAATACATCTGTGTGAATGGAAGAACTTTCTTCTGTTTTATTTTTAAAAATTTTGAAATTTAATTTTATTCATTTCTTTATACAGCAGGTTATTATTAGTTATATATTTTATGCATATACATGTATACAGGTCCATCCCAATCTCCCAACTCATCCCACCACCACCACCCCATGGCTTCCCCCACTTGGTGTCCATACGTTTGTTCTCTACCTCTGTGTCTCTATTTCTGTCCTGCATACCAGTTCATCTGTACCATTTTTCTAGGTTCCACATATATGCATTAATATACAATATTTGTTTTTCTCTTTCTGACTTACTTCACTCTGTATGACAGTCTCTAGATCCATCGACTTCTCTACAAATGACCCAGTTTCATTCCTTTTTATGGCTGAGCAATATTCCATTTTATATATGTACCACATCTTTATCCATTCGTCTTTCTGTGGGCATTTAGGTTGCTTCCATTACCTGGCTATTGTAAATTGTGCTGCAATGAACATTGTGGTGAATGTGTCTTTTTGATTTATGGTTTTCTCTGGGTATATGCCCAAAAGTGGGATTGCAGGCTCCTATGGTAATTTTTTTTTAGTTATTTAAAGGAACATCCATACTGCTCTCCATAGTGATTGTATCAATTTACCTTCCCACCAATAGTGGAAGAGGGTTCCTTTTGTCCACACCATCCCCGGAATTTGTTGTTTGTAGATTTGCTGATGATGCCGATTCTAAGAGGTGTGAGGTCATACCTCATTGTCGTTTGGATTTGCATTTCTCTAATAATTAGTGATGTTGAGCAGCTTTTCATGTGCGTCTTGGATATCTCTGTGACTTCTTTAAAGAAACATCTATATAGATCTTCTGCCCATTTTTGTACTGGGTTGTTTGTTTTATTAAGCTGCGTGAGCTGTTTATATATATTGGAGATTAAACCTTTGTCCATTGATTCGTTTGCGAACGTTTTCACCCATTCTGAGGCTTGCCTTTTTCCATTCCCGTTTTTTTAACCAAAAAAGAAAGAAAGCAAAAGAAGCAGAACACTAATGTGCATGAAATATGCCTCTTGAAACAGTCGTTTTGAAATATGGACGTCTTTTGAATTTTTTGGTCGGTATATGACCCCAGAATTTGTTTTCAGGGCAGGTGTCATTTACAGGCCTGCAACGATTTTGAATATCCACTGACCATTAGCGCTGGGATTAAAGCTGCTGTTGTGTGAAACGGCCACAAGGTGGCAGCAGTTCTCGCTTACCAAATCTGGTTACTAGGGCCACAGAGCCTCAATGGAAGTCCTGTTCTAGATTGGAATTTAGAATGGAATGTGCCAGGAGAAAGCCCCTCAAGTTTGTCTCACTACTTCTTGTTCGTGTGTTTAATTTAATTTTTTATTTTTTATTACAGCAAGTTTGATGACAACGTTTGGCTTCTTGTAGGTGTGCAAGATGTGGTTCTTTTACACATATACATAGGTCTGTTCTTTCTGGGACCCTTTTCCCATGTACGTTATGACAGAATGTTGAGTAGTCTTCTCTTGGTATTCCGTAGGTCTTTGGTGATTATATATTTCACCTGTGTTTGTATATGTCTGTTAACCCCGATATCCTAATGAATCCAATCCTCACACCTTTCCATTGGTGAACCATAAGTTTGTTTAATGAATCTGTGACTGCCCTTCTCCGTGGAAATATCTGCCCTGGTATCAATTTTTAGGTAACACCTATAAGTGATATCCTACGATATGTGTCTTTCACTTTCTGACTTACTACAAGTCACGTGATTACCTCTAGACTCATCTACGGTGCTGCAAATGGCATTGTGTCCTTTTTTCCGTTGGCTAATATTCTGTCTTAGCGAGGTCCATTTTCTGCAGTGTGATTCCCTGAGGGCTGAGGATTAGCTGACCTGGGCAGCCTGACCCTGCCGGCAAGCCCTCCCCAGGTGTGCCTGGGTTGAGGTCAATATAAACTGCACTCCAGGCAGCAATAGCCCCTGCAGCTGTGCCTGACTCCATATTCTCTGCCCCGTCAGCAGTCTCGGGGCTGTGCTGGTGGGAGGGTGTGAGGGTCCACGGCTTTGTTGGTGGCCCGGTGTGAGTGGGGCTCTGCTGGACTTTCTGCAGGAGTTGCCAGGCTGCCACCTGTAAAGAAGAGGATGTGTCACCCATAACTTCCACTGGAATTTCTCTCCGGGCTGAGGAAGGAAAAAAAGGAGTGGGTGTCGGGACAGGAGGGGTATCTCAGGCAGGGAAATGGAAAGCTTCCAGGAGAGCGCCCGGGGCCAGGACCATCCTGGCTGGCCTGCAGGCAGCAAGTTGGCCTGCGTGCTGTCGCTGGTGTGGCTCCACGGCCCTTCCTCTAGGCTTTCAAGCCCTTGTACATATTCAGGTGTTTTACCTGGGAAGGGTGGGAACAGTTCAGTAGCAGCTGGCCTGGGGCTCAGCTCACGTTTACTCACAGAGGCCTCGGGACGGTCCCCCAGCTTTGCAATGAGGACGCTCCTTGCATGGGGGGACGGGGCTGTTGGTTGTATGGAAGATGATTCCCCACCACTGACCAATTTCAGAATTGTTTACTGCTGGAACAAGTGCCTTGGTAGTGATTTCCTCTGTATAACTGTTTGGTTTAGGTTTTTTTTCTTTCTTGGTTCAAGTTAGATTTTATTCCTCTTTTATGTAGTTATAGATATAAGCATGGGAATAATTCATTCATATAAATACATCTGTGTGAATGGAAGAACTTTCTTCTGTTTTATTTTTAAAAATTTTGAAATTTAATTTTATTCATTTCTTTATACAGCAGGTTATTATTAGTTATATATTTTATGCATATACATGTATACAGGTCCATCCCAATCTCCCAACTCATCCCACCACCACCACCCCATGGCTTCCCCCACTTGGTGTCCATACGTTTGTTCTCTACCTCTGTGTCTCTATTTCTGTCCTGCATACCAGTTCATCTGTACCATTTTTCTAGGTTCCACATATATGCATTAATATACAATATTTGTTTTTCTCTTTCTGACTTACTTCACTCTGTATGACAGTCTCTAGATCCATCGACTTCTCTACAAATGACCCAGTTTCATTCCTTTTTATGGCTGAGCAATATTCCATTTTATATATGTACCACATCTTTATCCATTCGTCTTTCTGTGGGCATTTAGGTTGCTTCCATTACCTGGCTATTGTAAATTGTGCTGCAATGAACATTGTGGTGAATGTGTCTTTTTGATTTATGGTTTTCTCTGGGTATATGCCCAAAAGTGGGATTGCAGGCTCCTATGGTAATTTTTTTTTAGTTATTTAAAGGAACATCCATACTGCTCTCCATAGTGATTGTATCAATTTACCTTCCCACCAATAGTGGAAGAGGGTTCCTTTTGTCCACACCATCCCCGGAATTTGTTGTTTGTAGATTTGCTGATGATGCCGATTCTAAGAGGTGTGAGGTCATACCTCATTGTCGTTTGGATTTGCATTTCTCTAATAATTAGTGATGTTGAGCAGCTTTTCATGTGCGTCTTGGATATCTCTGTGACTTCTTTAAAGAAACATCTATATAGATCTTCTGCCCATTTTTGTACTGGGTTGTTTGTTTTATTAAGCTGCGTGAGCTGTTTATATATATTGGAGATTAAACCTTTGTCCATTGATTCGTTTGCGAACGTTTTCACCCATTCTGAGGCTTGCCTTTTTCCATTCCCGTTTTTTTAACCAAAAAAGAAAGAAAGCAAAAGAAGCAGAACACTAATGTGCATGAAATATGCCTCTTGAAACAGTCGTTTTGAAATATGGACGTCTTTTGAATTTTTTGGTCGGTATATGACCCCAGAATTTGTTTTCAGGGCAGGTGTCATTTACAGGCCTGCAACGATTTTGAATATCCACTGACCATTAGCGCTGGGATTAAAGCTGCTGTTGTGTGAAACGGCCACAAGGTGGCAGCAGTTCTCGCTTACCAAATCTGGTTACTAGGGCCACAGAGCCTCAATGGAAGTCCTGTTCTAGATTGGAATTTAGAATGGAATGTGCCAGGAGAAAGCCCCTCAAGTTTGTCTCACTACTTCTTGTTCGTGTGTTTAATTTAATTTTTTATTTTTTATTACAGCAAGTTTGATGACAACGTTTGGCTTCTTGTAGGTGTGCAAGATGTGGTTCTTTTACACATATACATAGGTCTGTTCTTTCTGGGACCCTTTTCCCATGTACGTTATGACAGAATGTTGAGTAGGCTTCTCTTGGTATTCCGTAGGTCTTTGGTGATTATATATTTCACCTGTGTTTGTATATGTCTGTTAACCCCGATATCCTAATGAATCCAATCCTCACACCTTTCCATTGGTGAACCATAAGTTTGTTTAATGAATCTGTGACTGCCCTTCTCCGTGGAAATATCTGCCCTGGTATCAATTTTTAGGTAACACCTATAAGTGATATCCTACGATATGTGTCTTTCACTTTCTGACTTACTACAAGTCACGTGATTACCTCTAGACTCATCTACGGTGCTGCAAATGGCATTGTGTCCTTTTTTCCGTTGGCTAATATTCTGTCTTAGCGAGGTCCATTTTCTGCAGTGTGATTCCCTGAGGGCTGAGGATTAGCTGACCTGGGCAGCCTGACCCTGCCGGCAAGCCCTCCCCAGGTGTGCCTGGGTTGAGGTCAATATAAACTGCACTCCAGGCAGCAATAGCCCCTGCAGCTGTGCCTGACTCCATATTCTCTGCCCCGTCAGCAGTCTCGGGGCTGTGCTGGTGGGAGGGTGTGAGGGTCCACGGCTTTGTTGGTAGCCCCGTGTGAGTGGGGCTCTGCTGGACTTTCTGCAGGAGTTGCCAGGCTGCCACCTGTAAAGAAGAGGATGTGTCACCCATAACTTCCACTGGAATTTCTCTCCGGGCTGAGGAAGGAAAAAAAGGAGTGGGTGTCGGGACAGGAGGGGTATCTCAGGCAGGGAAATGGAAAGCTTCCAGGAGAGCGCCCGGGGCCAGGACCATCCTGGCTGGCCTGCAGGCAGCAAGTTGGCCTGCGTGCTGTCGCTGGTGTGGCTCCACGGCCCTTCCTCTAGGCTTTCAAGCCCTTGTACATATTCAGGTGTTTTACCTGGGAAGGGTGGGAACAGTTCCGTAGCAGCTGGCCTGGGGCTCAGCTCACGTTTACTCACAGAGGCCTCGGGACGTTCCCCCAGCTTTGCAATGAGGACGCTCCTTGCATGGGGGGACGGGGCTGTTGGTTGTATGGAAGATGATTCCCCACAACTGACCAATTTCAGAATTGTTTACTGCTGGAACAAGTGCCTTGGTAGTGATTTCCTCTGTATAACTGTTTGGTTTAGGTTTTTTTTCTTTCTTGGTTCAAGTTAGATTTTATTCCTCTTTTATGTAGTTATAGATATAAGCATGGGAATAATTCATTCATATAAATACATCTGTGTGAATGGAAGAACTTTCTTCTGTTTTATTTTTAAAATTTTTGAAATTTAATTTTATTTATTTCTTTATACAGCAGGTTACTATTAGTTATATATTTTATGCATATACATGTATACAGGTCCATCCCAATCTCCCAACTCATCCCACCACCACCACCCCATGGCTTCCCCCACTTGTTGTCCATACGTTTGTTCTCTACCTCTGTGTCTCTATTTCTGTCCTGCAAACCAGTTCATCTGTACCATTTTTCTAGGTTCCACCTATATTCATTAATATACAATATTTGTTTTTCTCTTTCTGACTTACTTCACTCTGTATGACAGTCTCTAGATCCATCGACTTCTCTACAAATGACCCAGTTTCATTCCTTTTTATGGCTGAGCAATATTCCATTTTATATATGTACCACATCTTTATCCATTCGTCTGTCTGTGGGCATTTAGGTTGCTTCCATTACCTGGCTATTGTAAATAGTGCTGCAATGAACACTGTGGTGAATGTGTCTTTTTGATTTATGGTTTTCTCTGGGTATATGCCCAGAAGTGGGATTGCTGGATCCTATGGTAATTCTCTTTTTAGTTTTTGAAAGGAACCTCCATACTGTTCTCCATAGTGACTGTATCTATTTACCTTCCCACCAATAGTGGAAGAGGGTTCCTTTTGTCCACACCCTCCCCAGAAATTGTTGTTTGTAGATTTTCTGATGATGCCGATTCTAAGAGGTGTGAGGTCATACCTCATTGTCGTTTGGATTTGCATTTCTCTAATAATTAGTGATGTTGAGCAGCTTTTCATGTGCGTCTTGGCCATCTCTGTGACTTCTTTGAAGAAACGTCTATTTAGATCTTCTGCCCATTTTTGTATTGGGTTGTTTGTTTTATTAATATTAAGCTGCGTGAGCTGTTTATATATATTGGAGATTAAACCTTTGTCCATTGATTCGTTTGCGAACGTTTTCACCCATTCTGAGGGTTGCCTTTTTCCATCCCCGTTTTTTTAACCAAAAAAGAAAGAAAGCAAAAGAAGCAGAACACTAATGTGCGTGAAATATGCCTCTTGAAACTGTCGTTTTGAAATATGGACGTCTTTTGAATTTTTTGGTCGGTATATGACCCCAGGATTTGTTTTCAGGGCAGGTGTCATTTACAGGCCTGCAACGATTTTGAATATCTACTGACCATTAGCGCTGGGATTAAAGCTGCTGTTGTGTGAAACGGCCACAAGGTGGCAGCAGTTCTCGCTTACCAAATCTGGTTACTAGGGCAACAGAGCCTCAATGGAAGTCCTGTTCTAGTTTGGAATTTAGAATGGAATGTGCCAGGAGAAAGCCCCTCAAGTTTGTCTCACTACTTCTTGTTCGTGTTTTTAATTTAATTTTTTATTTTTTATTACAGCAAGTTTGATGACAACGTTTGGCTTGTTGTAGGTGTGCAAGATGTGGTTCTTTTACACATATACATAGGTCTGTTCTTCCTGGGACCCTTTTCCCATGTACGTTATGACAGAATGTTGAGTAGTCTTCTCTTGGTATTCCGTAGGTCTTTGGTGATTATATATTTCACCTGTGTTTGTATATGTCTGTTAACCCCGATATCCTAATGAATCCAATCCTCACACCTTTCCATTGGTGAACCATAAGTTTGTTTAATGAATCTGTGATTGCCCTTCTCCGTGGAAATATCTGCCCTGGTATCAATTTTTAGGTAACACCTATAAGTGATATCCTACGATATGTGTCTTTCACTTTCTGACTTACTACAAGTCACGTGATTACCTCTAGACTCATCTACGGTGCTGCAAATGGCATTGTGTCCTTTTTTCCCTTGGCTAATATTCTGTCTTAGCGAGGTCCTTTTTCTGCAGTGTGATTCCCTGAGGGCTGAGGATTAGCTGACCTGGGCAGCCTGACCCTGCCGGCAAGCCCTCCCCAGGTGTGCCTGGGTTGAGGTCAATATAAACAGCACTCCAGGCAGCAATAGCCCCTGCAGCTGTGCCTGACTCCATATTCTCTGCCCCGTCAGCAGTCTCGGGGCTGTGCTGGTGGGAGGGTGTGAGGGTCCACGGCTTTGTTGGTGGCCCGGTGTGAGTGGGGCTCTGCTGGACTTTCTGCAGGAGTTGCCAGGCTGCCACCTGTAAAGAAGAGGATGTGTCACCCATAACTTCCACTGGAATTTCTCTCCGGGCTGAGGAAAGAAAAAAAGGAGTGGGGGCCGGGACAGGAGGGGTATCTCAGGCAGGGAAATGGAAAGCTTCCAGAAGAGCGCCCGGGGCCAGGAGCATCCTGGCTGGCCTGCAGGCAGCAAGTTGGCCTGCGTGCTGTCGCTGGTGTGGCTCCACGGCCCTTCCTCTAGGCTTTCAAGCCCTTGTACATATTCAGGTGTTTTACCTGGGAAGGGTGGGAACAGTTCAGTAGCAGCTGGCCTGGGGCTCAGCTCACGTTTACTCACAGAGGCCTCGGCATGGTCCCCCAGCTTTGCAATGAGGACGCTCCTTGCATGGGGGGGCAGGGCTGTTGGTTGTATGGGAGATGATTCCCCACCACTGACCAATTTCAGAATTGTTTACTGCTGGAACAAGTGCCTTGGTAGTGTTTTCCTCTGTATAACTGTTTGGTTTAGGTTTTTTTACTTTCTTGTTTCAAGTTAGATTTTATTCCTGTTTTATGTATTTATAGATATAAGCATGGGAATAATTCATTCATATAAATACATCTGTGTGAATGGAAGAACTTACTTCTGTTTTATTTTTAAAAATTTTGAAATATAATTTTATTTATTTTTTTATACAGCAGGTTATTATTAGTTATCTATTTTATGCATATACATGTATACAGGTCCATCCCAATCTCCCAACTCATCCCACCACCACCACCCCATGGCTTCCCCCACTTGGTGTCCATACGTTTGTTCTCTACCTCTGTGTCTCTATTTCTGCCCTGCAAACCAGTTCATCTGTACCATTTTTCTAGGTTCCACCTATATGCATTAATATACAATATTTGTTTTTCTCTTTCTGACTTACTTCACTCTGTATGACAGTCTCTAGATCCATCAACTTCTACAAATGAACCAGTTTCATTCCTTTTTATGGCTGAGTAATATTCCATTTTATATATGTACCACATCTTTATCCATTCGTCTGTCTGTGGGCATTTAGGTTGCTTCCATTACCTGGCTATTGTAAATAGTGCTGCAATGAACACTGTGGTGAATGTGTCTTTTTGATTTATGGTTTTCTCTGGGTATATGCCCAGAAGTGGGATTGCTGGATCCTATGGTAATTCTCTTTTTAGTTTTTTAAAGGAACCTCCATACTGTTCTCCATAGTGACTGTATCAATTTACCTTCCCACCAATAGTGGAAGAGGGTTCCTTTTGTCCACACCCTCCCCAGAATTTGTTGTTTGTAGATTTTCTGATGATGCCGATTCTAACAGGTGTGAGGTCATACCTCATTGTCGTTTGGATTTGCATTTCTCTAATAATTAGTGATGTTGAGCAGCTTTTCATGTGCGTCTTGGCCATCTCTGTGACTTCTTTGAAGAAACGTCTATTTAGATCTTCTGCCCATTTTTGTATTGGGTTGTTTGTTTTATTAATATTAAGCTGCGTGAGCTGTTTATATATATTGGAGATTAAACCTTTGTCCATTGATTCTTTTGCGAACGTTTTCGCCCATTCTGAGGGTTGCCTATTTCCATCCCCGTTTTTTTAACCAAAAAAGAAAGAAAGCAAAAGAAGCAGAACACTAATGTGCGTGAAATATGCCTCTTGAAACTGTCGTTTTGAAATATGGACGTCTTTTGAATTTTTTGGTCGGTATATGACCCCAGGATTTGTTTTCAGGGCAGGTGTCATTTACAGGCCTGCAACGATTTTGAATATCCACTGACCATTAGCGCTGGGATTAAAGCTGCTCTTGTGTGAAACGGCCACAAGGTGGCAGCAGTTCTCGCTTACCAAATCTGGTTACTAGGGCAACAGAGCCTCAATGGAAGTCCTGTTCTAGATTGGAATTTAGAATGGAATGTGCCAGGAGAAAGCCCCTCAAGTTTGTCTCACTACTTCTTGTTCGTGTTTTTAATTTAATTTTTTATTTTTTATTACAGCAAGTTTGATGACAACGTTTGGCTTCTTGTAGGTGTGCAAGATGTGGTTCTTTTACACATATACATAGGTCTGTTCTTCCTGGGACCCTTTTCCCATGTACGTTATGACAGAATGTTGAGTAGTCTTCTCTTGGTATTCCGTAGGTCTTTGGAGATTATATATTTCACCTGTGTTTGTATATGTCTGTTAACCCCGATATCCTAATGAATCCAATCCTCACACCTTTCCATTGGTGAACCATAAGTTTGTTTAATGAATCTGTGATTGCCCTTCTCCGTGGAAATATCTGCCCTGGTATCAATTTTTAGGTAACACCTATAAGTGATATCCTACGATATGTGTCTTTCACTTTCTGACTTACTACAAGTCACGTGATTACCTCTAGACTCATCTACGGTGCTGCAAATGGCATTGTGTCCTTTTTTCCCTTGGCTAATATTCTGTCTTAGCGAGGTCCTTTTTCTGCAGTGTGATTCCCTGAGGGCTGAGGATTAGCTGACCTGGGCAGCCTGACCCTGCCGGCAAGCCCTCCCCAGGTGTGCCTGGGTTGAGGTCAATATAAACAGCACTCCAGGCAGCAATAGCCCCTGCAGCTGTGCCTGACTCCATATTCTCTGCCCCGTCAGCAGTCTCGGGGCTGTGCTGGTGGGAGGGTGTGAGGGTCCACGGCTTTGTTGGTGGCCCGGTGTGAGTGGGGCTCTGCTGGACTTTCTGCAGGAGTTGCCAGGCTGCCACCTGTAAAGAAGAGGATGTGTCACCCATAACTTCCACTGGAATTTCTCTCCGGGCTGAGGAAGGAAAAAAAGGAGTGGGGGCCAGGACAGGAGGGGTATCTCAGGGAGGGAAATGGAAAGCTTCCAGAAGAGCGCCCGGGGCCAGGAGCATCCTGGCTGGCCTGCAGGCAGCAAGTTGGCCTGCGTGCTGTCGCTGGTGTGGCTCCACGGCCCTTCCTCTAGGCTTTCAAGCCCTTGTACATATTCAGGTGTTTTACCTGGGAAGGGTGGGAACAGTTCAGTAGCAGCTGGCCTGGGGCTCAGCTCACGTTTACTCACAGAGGCCTCGGCATGGTCCCCCAGCTTTGCAATGAGGACGCTCCTTGCATGGGGGGGCAGGGCTGTTGGTTGTATGGGAGATGATTCCCCACCACTGACCAATTTCAGAATTGTTTACTGCTGGAACAAGTGCCTTGGTAGTGTTTTCCTCTGTATAACTGTTTGGTTTAGGTTTTTTTACTTTCTTGGTTCAAGTTAGATTTTATTCCTCTTTTATGTATTTATAGATATAAGCATGGGAATAATTCATTCATATAAATACATCTGTGTGAATGGAAGAACTTTCTTCTGTTTTATTTTTAAAAATTTTGAAATATAATTTTATTTATTTTTTTATACAGCAGGTTATTATTAGTTATCTATTTTATGCATATACATGTATACAGGTCCATCCCAATCTCCCAACTCATCCCACCACCACCACCCCATGGCTTTCCCCACTTGGTGTCCATACGTTTGTTCTCTACCTCTGTGTCTCTATTTCTGCCCTGCAAACCAGTTCATCTGTACCATTTTTCTAGGTTCCACCTATATGCATTAATATACAATATTTGTTTTTCTCTTTCTGACTTACTTCACTCTGTATGACAGTCTCTAGATCCATCGACTTCTACAAATGAACCAGTTTCATTCCTTTTTATGGCTGAGTAATATTCCATTTTATATATGTACCACATCTTTATCCATTCGTCTGTCTGTGGGCATTTAGGTTGCTTCCATTACCTGGCTATTGTAAATAGTGCTGCAATGAACAATGTGGTGAATGTGTCTTTTTGATTTATGGTTTTCTCTGGGTATATGCCCAGAAGTGGGATTGCTGGATCCTATGGTAATTCTCTTTTTAGTTTTTTAAAGGAACCTCCATACTGTTCTCCATAGTGACTGTATCAATTTACCTTCCCACCAATAGTGGAAGAGGGTTCCTTTTGTCCACTCCCTCCCCAGAATTTGATGTTTGTAGATTTTCTGATGATGCCGATTCTAACAGGTGTGAGGTCATACCTCATTGTCGTTTGGATTTGCATTTCTCTAATAATTAGTGATGTTGAGCAGCTTTTCATGTGCGTCTTGGCCATCTCTGTGACTTCTTTGAAGAAACGTCTATTTAGATCTTCTGCCCATTTTTCTACTGGGTTGTTTGTTTTATTAATATTAAGCTGCGTGAGCTGTTTATATATATTGGAGATTAAACTTTTGTCCATTGATTCGTTTGCGAACGTTTTCGCCCATTCTGAGGGTTGCCTTTTTCCATCCCCGTTTTTTTAACCAAAAAAGAAAGAAAGCAAAAGAAGCAGAACACTAATGTGCGTGAAATATGCCTCTTGAAACTGTCGTTTTGAAATATGGACGTCTTTTGCATTTTTTGGTCGGTATATGACCCCAGGATTTGTTTTCAGGGCAGGTGTCATTTACAGGCCTGCAACGATTTTGAATATCCACTGACCATTAGCGCTGGGATTAAAGCTGCTCTTGTGTGAAACGGCCACAAGGTGGCAGCAGTTCTCGCTTACCAAATCTGGTTACTAGGGCAACAGAGCCTCAATGGAAGTCCTGTTCTAGATTGGAATTTAGAATGGAATGTGCCAGGAGAAAGCCCCTCAAGTTTGTCTCACTACTTCTTGTTCGTGTTTTTAATTTAATTTTTTATTTTTTATTATAGCAAGTTTGATGACAACGTTTGGCTTGTTGTAGGTGTGCAAGATGTGGTTCTTTTACACATATACATAGGTCTGTTCTTCCTGGGACCCTTTTCCCATGTACGTTATGACAGAATGTTGAGTAGTCTTCTCTTGGTATTCCGTAGGTCTTTGGAGATTATATATTACACCTGTGTTTGTATATGTCTGTTAACCCCGATATCCTAATGAATCCAATCCTCACACCTTTCCATTGGTGAACCATAAGTTTGTTTAATGAATCTGTGATTGCCCTTCTCCGTGGAAATATCTGCCCTGGTATCAATTTTTAGGTAACACCTATAAGTGATATCCTACGATATGTGTCTTTCACTTTCTGACTTACTACAATCACGTGATTACCTCTAGACTCATCTACGGTGCTGCAAATGGCATTGTGTCCTTTTTTCCCTTGGCTAATATTCTGTCTTAGCGAGGTCCTTTTTCTGCAGTGTGATTCCCTGAGGGCTGAGGATTAGCTGACCTGGGCAGCCTGACCCTGCCGGCAAGCCCTCCCCAGGTGTGCCTGGGTTGAGGTCAATATAAACAGCACTCCAGGCATCAATAGCCCCTGCAGCTGTGCCTGACTCCATATTCTCTGCCCCGTCAGCAGTCTCGGGGCTGTGCTGGTGGGAGGGTGTGAGGGTCCACGGCTTTGTTGGTGGCCCTGTGTGAGTGGGGCTCTGCTGGTCTTTCTGCAGGAGTTGCCAGGCTGCCACCTGTAAAGAAGAGGATGTGTCACCCATAACTTCCACTGGAATTTCTCTCCGGGCTGAGGAAGGAAAAAAAGGAGTGGGGGCCGGGACAGGAGGGGTATCTCAGGCAGGGAAATGGAAAGCTTCCAGAAGAGCGCCCGGGGCCAGGAGCATCCTGGCTGGCCTGCAGGCAGCAAGTTGGCCTGCGTGCTGTCGCTGGTGTGGCTCCACGGTCCTTCCTCTAGGCTTTCAAGCCCTTGTACATATTCAGGTGTTTTACCTGGGAAGGGTGGGAACAGTCCAGTAGCAGCTGGCCTGGGGCTCAGCTCACGTTTACTCACAGAGGCCTCGGCATGGTCCCCCAGCTTTGCAATGAGGGCGCTACTTGCATGGGGGGGCAGGGCTGTTGGTTGTATGGGAGATGATTCCCCACCACTGACCAATTTCAGAATTGTTTACTGCTGGAACAAGTGCCTTGGTAGTGTTTTCCTCTGTATAACTGTTTGGTTTAGGTTTTTTTACTTTCTTGGTTCAAGTTAGATTTTATTCCTCTTTTATGTATTTATAGATATAAGAATGGGAATAATTCATTCATATAAATACATCTGTGTGAATGGAAGAACTTTCTTCTGTTTTATTTTTAAAAATTTTGAAATATAATTTTATTTATTTTTTTATACAGCAGGTTATTATTAGTTATCTATTTTATGCATATGCATGTATTCAGGTCCATCCCAATCTCCCAACTCATCCCACCACCACCACCCCATGGCTTCCCCGACTTGGTGTCCATACGTTTGTTCTCTACCTCTGTGTCTCTATTTCTGCCCTGCAAACCAGTTCATCTGTACCATTTTTCTAGGTTCCACATATATGCATTAATATACAATATTTGTTTTTCTCTTTCTGACTTACTTCACTCTGTATGACAGTCTCTAAATCCATCGACTTCTACAAATGACCCAGTTTCATTCCTTTTTATGGCTGAGTAATATTCCATTTTATATATGTACCACATCTTTATCCATTCGTCTGTCTGTGGGCATTTAGGTTGCTTCCATTACCTCGCTATTGTAAATAGTGCTGCAATGAACAATGTGGTGAATGTGTCTTTTTGATTTATGGTTTTCTCTGGGTATATGCCCAGAAGTGGGATTGCTGGATCCTATGGTAATTCTCTTTTTAGTTTTTTAAAGGAACCTCCATACTGTTCTCCATAGTGACTGTATCAATTTACCTTCCCACCAATAGTGGAAGAGGGTTCCTTTTGTCCACTCCCTCCCCAGAATTTGTTGTTTGTAGATTTTCTGATGATGCCGATTCTAACAGGTGTGAGGTCATACCTCATTGTCGTTTGGATTTGCATTTCTCTAATAATTAGTGATGTTGAGCAGCTTTTCATGTGCGTCTTGGCCATCTCTGTGACTTCTTTGAAGAAACGTCTATTTAGATCTTCTGCCCATTTTTGTATTGGGTTGTTTGTTTTATTAATATTAAGCTGCGTGAGCTGTTTATATATATTGGAGATTAAACCTTTGTCCATTGATTCGTTTGCGAACGTTTTCGCCCATTCTGAGGGTTGCCTTTTTCCATCCCCGGTTTTTTAACCAAAAAAGAAAGAAAGCAAAAGAAGCAGAACACTAATGTGCGTGAAATTTGCCTCTTGAAACTGTCGTTTTGAAATATGGACGTCTTTTGAATTTTTTGGTCGGTATATGACCCCAGGATTTGTTTTCAGGACAGGTGTCATTTACAGCCCTGCAACGATTTTGAATATCCACTGACCATTAGCGCTGGGATTAAAGCTGCTGTTGTGTGAAACGGCCACAAGGTGGCAGCTGTTCTCGCTTACCAAATCTGGTTACTAGGGCAACAGAGCCTCAATGGAAGTCCTGTTCTAGTTTGGAATTTAGAATGGAATGTGCCAGGAGAAAGCCCCTCAAGTTTGTCTCACTACTTCTTGTTCGTGTTTTTAATTTAATTTTTTATTTTTTATTACAGCAAGTTTGATGACAACGTTTGGCTTCTTGTAGGTGTGCAAGATGTCGTTCTTTTACACATATACATAGGTCTGTTCTTCCTGGGACCCTTTTCCCATGTACGTTATGACAGAATGTTGAGTAGTCTTCTCTTGGTATTCCGTAGGTCTTTGGTGATTATATATTTCACCTGTGTTTGTATATGTCTGTTAACCCCGATATCCTAATGAATCCAATCCTCACACCTTTCCATTGGTGAACCATAAGTTTGTTTAATGAATCTGTGATTGCCCTTCTCCGTGGAAATATCTGCCCTGGTATCAATTTTTAGGTAACACCTATAAGTGATATCCTACGATATGTGTCTTTCACTTTCTGACTTACTACAAGTCACGTGATTACCTCTAGACTCATCTACGGTGCTGCAAATGGCATTGTGTCCTTTTTTCCCTTGGCTAATATTCTGTCTTAGCGAGGTCCTTTTTCTGCAGTGTGATTCCCTGAGGGCTGAGGATTAGCTGACCTGGGCAGCCTGACCCTGCCGGCAAGCCCTCCCCAGGTGTGCATGCGTTGAGGTTAATATAAACAGCACTCCAGGCAGCAATAGCCCCTGCAGCTGTGCCTGACTCCATATTCTCTGCCCCGTCAGCAGTCTCGGGGCTGTGCTGGTGGGAGGGTGTGAGGGCCCACGGCTTTGTTGGTGGCCCGGTGTGAGTGGGGCTCTGCTGGACTTTCTGCAGGAGTTGCCAGGCTGCCACCTGTAAAGAAGAGGATGTGTCACCCATAACTTCCACTGGAATTTCTCTCCGGGCTGAGGAAGGAAAAGAAGGAGTGGGGGCCAGGACAGTAGGGGTATCTCAGGCAGGGAAATGGAAAGCTTCCAGAAGAGCGCCCGGGGCCAGGAGCATCCTGGCTGGCCTGCAGGCAGCAAGTTGGCCTGCGTGCTGTCGCTGGTGTGGCTCCACGGCCCTTCCTCTAGGCTTTCAAGCCCTTGTACATATTCAGGTGTTTTACCTGGGAAGGGTGGGAACAGTTCAGTAGCAGCTAGCCTGGGGCTCAGCTCACGTTTACTCACAGAGGCCTCGGCATGGTCCCCCAGCTTTGCAATGAGGATGCTCCTTGCATGGGGGGGCAGTGCTGTTGGTTGTATGGGAGATGATTCGCCACCACTGACCAATTTCAGAATTGTTTACTGCTGGAACAAGTGCCTTGGTAGTGTTTTCCTCTGTATAACTGTTTGGTTTAGGTTTTTTTACTTTCTTGGTTCAAGTTAGATTTTATTCCTCTTTTATGTATTTATAGATATAAGCATGGGAATAATTCATTCATATAAATACATCTGTGTGAATGGAAGAACTTTCTTCTGTTTTATTTTTAAAAATTTTGAAATATAATTTTATATATTTTTTTATACAGCAGGTTATTATTAGTTATCTATTTTATGCATATACATGTATACAGGTCCATCCCAATCTCCCAACTCATCCCACCACCACCACCCCATGGCTTCCCCCACTTGGTGTCCATACGTTTGTTCTCTACCTCTGTGTCTCTATTTCTGCCCTGCAAACCAGTTCATCTGTACCATTTTTCTAGGTTCCACCTATATGCATTAATATACAATATTTGTTTTTCTCTTTCTGACTTACTTCACTCTGTATGACAGTCTCTAGATCCATCGACTTCTACAAATGACCCAGTTTCATTCCTTTTTATGGCTGAGTAATATTCCATTTTATATATGTACCACATCTTTATCCATTCGTCTGTCTGTGGGCATTTAGGTTGCTTCCATTACCTGGCTATTGTAAATAGTGCTGCAATGAACACTGTGGTGAATGTGTCTTTTTGATTTATGGTGTTCTCTGGGTATATGCCCAGAAGTGGGATTGCTGGATCCTATGGTAATTCTCTTTTTAGTTTTTTAAAGGAACCTCCATACTGTTCTCCATAGTGACTGTATCAATTTACCTTCCCACCAATAGTGGAAGAGGGTTCCTTTTGTCCACACCCTCCCCAGAATTTGTTGTTTGTAGATTTTCTGATGATGCCGATTCTAACAGGTGTGAGGTCATACCTCATTGTCGTTTGGATTTGAATTTCTCTAATAATTAGTGATGTTGAGCAGCTTTTCATGTGCGTCTTGGCCATCTCTGTGACTTCTTTGAAGAAACGTCTATTTAGATCTTCTGCCCATTTTTGTATTGGGTTGTTTGTTTTATTAATATTAAGCTGTGTGAGCTCTTTATATATATTGGAGATTAAACCTTTGTCCATTGATTCGTTTGCGAACGTTTTCGCCCATTCTGAGGGTTGCCTTTTTCCATCCCCGTTTTTTTAACCAAAAAAGAAAGAAAGCAAAAGAAGCAGAACACTAATGTGCGTGAAATATGCCTCTTGAAACTGTCGTTTTGAAATATGGACGTCTTTTGAATTTTTTGGTCGGTATATGACCCCAGGATTTGTTTTCAGGGCAGGTGTCATTTACAGGCCTGCAACGATTTTGAATATCCACTGACCATTAGCGCTGGGATTAAAGCTGCTCTTGTGTGAAACGGCCACAAGGTGGCAGCAGTTCTCGCTTACCATATCTGGTTACTAGGGCCACAGAGCCACAATGGAAGTCCTGTTCTAGATTGGAATTTAGAATGGAATGTGCCAGGAGAAAGCCCCTCAAGTTTGTCTCACTACTTCTTGTTCGTGTTTTTAATTTAATTTTTTATTTTTTATTACAGCAAGTTTGATGACAACGTTTGGCTTCTTGTAGGTGTGCAAGATGTGGTTCATTTACACATATACATAGGTCTGTTCTTCCTGGGACCCTTTTCCCATGTACGTTATGACAGAATGTTGAGTAGTCTTCTCTTGGTATTCCGTAGGTCTTTGGTGATTATATATTTCACCTGTGTTTGTATATGTCTGTTAACCCCGATATCCTAATGAATCCAATCCTCACACCTTTCCATTGGTGAACCATAAGTTTGTTTAATGAATCTGTGATTGCCCTTCTCCGTGGAAATATCTGCCCTGGTATCAATTTTTAGGTAACACCTATAAGTGATATCCTACAATATGTGTCTTTCACTTTCTGACTTACTACAAGTCACGTGATTACCTCTAGACTCATCTACGGTGCTCTAAACGGCATTGTGTCCTTTTTTCCCTTGGCTAATATTCTGTCTTAGCGAGGTCCATTTTCTGCAGTGTGATTCCCTGAGGGCTGAGGATTAGCTGACCTGGGCAGCCTGACCCTGCCGGCAAGCCCTCCCCAGGTGTGCCTGGGTTGAGGTCAATATAAACAGCACTCCAGGCAGCAATAGCCCCTGCAGCTGTGCCTGACTCCATATTCTCTGCCCCGTCAGCAGTCTCGGGGCTGTGCTGGTGAGAGGGTGTGAGGGTCCACGGCTTTGTTGGTGGCCCGGTGTGAGTGGGGCTCTGCTGGACTTTCTGCAGGAGTTGCCAGGCTGCCACCTGTAAAGAAGAGGATGTGTCACCCATAACTTCCACTGGAATTTCTCTCCGGGCTGAGGAAGGAAAAAAAGGAGTGGGGGCCGGGACAGGAGGGGTATCTCAGGCAGGGAAATGGAAAGCTTCCAGAAGAGCGCCCGGGGCCAGGACCATCCTGGCTGGCCTGCAGGCAGCAAGTTGGCCTGCGTGCTGTCGCTGGTGTGGCTCCACGGCCCTTCCTCTAGGCTTTCAAGCCCTTGTACATATTCAGGTGTTTTACCTGGGAAGGGTGGGAACAGTTCAGTAGCAGCTGGCCTGGGGCTCAGCTCACGTTTACTCACAGAGGCCTCGGCATGGTGCCCCAGCTTTGCAGTGAGGACGCTCCTTGCATGCGGGGACGGGGCTGTTGGTTATATGGAAGATGATTCCCCACCACTGACCAATTTCAGAATTGTTTACTGCTGGAACAAGCGCCTTGGTAGTGTTTTCCTCTGTATAACTGTTTGGTTTAGGTTTTTTTTTTCTTTCTTGGTTCAAGTTAGATTTTATTCCTCTTTTATGCATTTATAGATATAAGCATGGGAATAATTCATTCATATAAATACATCTGTGTGAATGGAAGAACTTTCTTCTGTTTTATTTTTAAAAATTTTGAAATTTAATTTTATTTATTTCTTTATACAGCAGGTTACTACTAGTTATATATTTTATGCATATACATGTATACAGGTCCATCCCAATCTCCCAACTCATCCCACCACCACCACCCCATGGCTTCCCCCACTTGGTGTCCATACGTTTGTTCTCTACCTCTGTGTCTCTATTTCTGCCCTGCAAACCAGTTCATCTGTACCATTTTTCTAGGTTCCACATATATGCATTAATATACAATATTTGTTTTTCCCTTTCTGACTTACTTCACTCTGTATGACAGTCTCTAGATCCATCGACTTCTACAAATGAACCAGTTTCATTCCTTTTTATGGCTGAGTAATATTCCATTTTATATATGTACCACATCTTTATCCATTCGTCTGTCTGTGGGCATTTAGGTTGCTTCCATTACCTGGCTATTGTAAATAGTGCTGCAATGAACATTGTGGTGAATGTGTCTTTTTGATTTATGGTTTTCTCTGGGTATATGCCCAGAAGTGGGATTGCTGGATCCTATGGTAATTCTCTTTTTAGTTTTTTAAAGGAACCTCCATACTGTTCTCCATAGTGACTGTATCAATTTACCTTCCCACCAATAGTGGAAGAGGGTTCCTTTTGTCCACTCCCTCCCCAGAATTTGTTGTTTGTAGATTTTCTAATGATGCTGATTCTAAGAGGTGTGAGGACATACCTCATTGTCGTTTGGATTTGCATTTCTCTAATAATTAGTGATGTTGAGCAGCTTTTCATGTGCGTCTTGGCCATCTCTGTGACTTCTTTGAAGAAACGTCTATTTAGATCTTCTGCCCATTTTTCTACTGGGTTGTTTGTTTTATTAATATTAAGCTGCGTGAGCTGTTTATATATATTGGAGATTAAACCTTTGTCCATTGATTCGTTTGCGAACGTTTTCGCCCATTCTGAGGGTTGCCTTTTTCCATCCCCGTATTTTAACCAAAAAAGAAAGAAAGC
Source organism: Mesoplodon densirostris (assembly GCF_025265405.1). NCBI lineage: Eukaryota > Metazoa > Chordata > Mammalia > Artiodactyla > Ziphiidae > Mesoplodon > Mesoplodon densirostris. Next base: position 94,504,850 of record NC_082672.1, read on the forward strand.
AAAAGAAGCAGAACACTAATGTGCGTGAAATATGCCTCTTGAAACTGTCATTTTGAAATATGGACGTCTTTTGAATTTTTTGGTCGATATATGACCCCAGGATTTGTTTTCAGGGCAGGTGTCATTTACAGGCCTGCAACGATTTTGAATATCCACTGACCATTAGCGCTGGGATTAAAGCTGCTCTTGTGTGAAACGGCCACAAGGTGGCAGCAGTTCTCGCTTACCATATCTGGTTACTAGGGCCACAGAGCCACAATGGAAGTCCTGTTCTAGATTGGAATTTAGAATGGAATGTGCCAGGAGAAAGCCCCTCAAGTTTGTCTCACTACTTCTTGTTCGTGTTTTTAATTTATTTTTTTAATTTTTATTACAGCAAGTTTGATGACAACGTTTGGCTTCTTGTAGGTGTGCAAGATGTGGTTCATTTACACATATACATAGGTCTGTTCCTCCTGGGACCCTTTTCCCATGTACGTTATGACAGAATGTTGAGTAGTCTTCTCTTGGTATTCTGTAGGTCTTTGGTGATTATATATTTCACCTGTGTTTGTATATGTCTGTTAACCCCGATATCCTAATGAATCCAATCCTCACACCTTTCCATTGGTGAACCATAAATTTGTTTAATGAATCTGTGATTGCCCTTCTCCGTGGAAATATCTGCCCTGGTATCAATTTTTAGGAAACACCTATAAGTGATATCCTACGATATGTGTCTTTCACTTTCTGACTTACTACAAGTCACGTGATTACCTCTAGACTCATCTACGGTGCTGCAAATGGCATTGTGTCCTTTTTTCCCTTGGCTAATATTCTGTCTTAGCGAGGTCCTTTTTCTGCAATGTGATTCCCTGAGGGCTGAGGATTAGCTGACCTGGGCAGCCTGACCCTGCCGGCAAGCCCTCCCCAGGTGTGCCTGGGTTGAGGTCAATATAAACTGCACTCCAGGCAGCAATAGCCCCTGCAGCTGTGCCTGGCTCCATATTCTCTGCCCCGTCAGCAGTCTCGGGGCTGTGCTGGTGGGAGGGTGTGAGGGTCCATGGCTTTGTTGGTGGCCCGGTGTGAGTGGGGCTCTGCTGGACTTTCTGCAGGAGTTGCCAGGCTGCCACCTGTAAAGAAGAGGATGTGTCACCCATAACTTCCACTGGAATTTCTCTCCGGGCTGAGGAAGGTAAAAAAGGAGTGGGGGCCAGGACAGGAGGGGTATCTCAGGCAGGGGAATGGAAAGCTTCCAGAAGAGCGCCCGGGGCCAGGACCATCCTGGCTGGCCTGCAGGCAGCAAGTTGGCCTGCGTGCTGTCGCTGGTGTGGCTCCACGGCCCTTCCTCTAGGCTTTCAAGCCCTTGTACATATTCAGGTGTTTTACCTGAGAAGGGTGGGAACAGTTCAGTAACAGCTGGCCTGGGGCTCAGCTCACGTTTACTCACAGAGGCCTCGGCATGGTCCCCCAGCTTTGCAATGAGGACGCTCCTTGCATTGGGGGGCGGGGCTGCTGGCTGTATGGGAGATGATTCCCCACCTCTGCCCAATTTCAGAATTGTTTACTGTTGGAGCAAGTGCCTTGGTAGGGTTTTCCTCTGTATAACTGTTTGGTTTAGGTTTTTTTTCTTTTTTGGTTGAAGTTAGATTTTATTCCTCTTTTATATATTTATAGATATAAGCATGGGAATAATTCATTCATATAAATACATCTGTGTGAATGGAAGAACTTTATCCTGTTTTATTTTTAAAAATTTTGAAATTTAATTTTATTTCTTTCTTTATACAGCAGGTTACTATTAGTTATATATTTTATGCATATACATGTATACAGGTCCATCCCAATCTCCCAACTCATCCCACCACCACCACCCCATGGCTTCCCTCACTTGGTGTCCATACGTTTGTTCTCTACCTCTGTGTCTCTATTTCTGCCCTGCAAACCATTTCATCTGTACCATTTTTCTAGGTTCCACCTATATGCATTAATATACAATATTTGTTTTTCTCTTTTAAACTTACTTCACTCTGTATGACAGTCTCTAGATCCATCGACTTCTACAAATGAACCAGTTTCATTCCTTTTTATGGCTGAGTAATATTCCATTTTATATATGTACCACATCTTTATCCATTCGTCTGTCTGTGGGCATTTAGGTTGCTTCCATTACCTGGCTATTGTAAATAGTGCTGCAATGAACATTGTGGTGAATGTGTCTTTTTGATTTATGGTTTTCTCTGGGTATATGCCCAGAAGTGGGATTGCTGGATCCTATGGTAATTCTCTTTTTAGTTTTTTAAAGGAACCTCCATACTGTTCTCCAGAGTGACTGTATCAATTTACCTTCCCACCAATAGTGGAAGAGGGTTCCTTTTGTCCACTCCCTCCCCAGAATTTGTTGTTTGTAGATTTTCTGATGATGCTGATTCTAAGAGGTGTGAGGTCATACCTCATTGTCGTTTGGATTTGCATTTCTCTAATAATTAGTGATGTTGAGCAGCTTTTCATGTGCGTCTTGGCCATCTCTGTGACTTCTTTGAAGAAACGTCTATTTAGATCTTCTGCCCATTTTTCTACTGGTTTGTTTGTTTTATTAATATAAAGCTGCGTGAGCTGTTTATATATATTGGAGATTAAACCTTTGTCCATTGATTCATTTGCGAATGTTTTCGCCCATTCTGAGGGTTGCCTTTTTCCATCCCCGTTTTTTTAACCAAAAAAGAAAGAAAGCAAAAGAAGCAGAACACTAATGTGCGTGAAATATGCCTCTTGAAACTGTCGTTTTGAAATATGGACGTCTTTTGAAATTTTTGGTCGATATATGACCCCAGGATTTGTTTTCAGGGCAGGTGTCATTTACAGGCCTGCAACTATTTTGAATATCCACTGACCATTAGCGCTGATATTAAAGCTGCTGTTGTGTGAAACGGCCACAAGGTGGCAGCAGTTCTCGCTTACCAAATCTGGTTACTAGGGCCACAGAGCCTCAATGGAAGTCCTGTTCTAGATTGGAATTTAGAATGGAATGTGCCAGGAGAAAGTCCCTCAAGTTTGTCTCACTACTTCTTGTTCGTGTTTTTAATTTAATTTTTTATTTTTTATTACAGCAAGTTTGATGACCACGTTTGGCTTGTTGTAGGTGTGCAAGATGTGGTTCTTTTACACATATACATAGGTCTGTTCTTCCTGGGACCCTTTTCCCATGTACGTTATGACAGAATGTTGAGTAGTCTTCTCTTGGTATTCCGTAGGTCTTTGGTGATTATATATTTCACCTGTGTTTGTATATGTCTGTTAACCCCGATATCCTAATGAATCCAATCCTCACACCTTTCCATTGGTGAACCATAAGTTTGTTTAATGAATCTGTGATTGCCCTTCTCCGTGGAAATATCTGCCCAGGTATCAATTTTTAGGTAACACCTATAAGTGATACCCTACGATATGTGTCTTTCACTTTCTGACTTACTACAAGTCACGTGATTACCTCTAGACTCATCTACGGTGCTGCAAATGGCATTGTGTCCTTTTTTCCCTTGGCTAATATTCTGTCTTGGCGAGGTCCATTTTCTGCAGTGTGATTCCCTGAGGGCTGAGGATTAGCTGACCTTGGCAGCCTGACCCTTCCGGCAAGTCCTCCCCAGGTGTGCCTGGGTTGAGGTCAATATAAACTGCACTCCAGGCAGCAATAGCCCCTGCAGCTGTGCCTGACTCCATATTCTCTGCCCCGTCAGAAGTCTCGGGGCTGTGCTGGTGGGAGGGTGTGAGGGTCCACGGCTTTGTTGGTGGCCCGGTGTGAGTGGGGCTCTGCTGGACTTTCTGCAGGAGTTGCCAGGCTGCCACCTGTAAAGAAGAAGTTGTGTCACCCATAACTTCCACAGGAATTTCTCTCCGGACTGAGGAAGGAAAAAAAGGAGTGGGGGCCGGGACAGGAGGGGTATCTCAGGCAGGGAAATGGAAAGCTTCCAGAAGAGCGCCCGGGGCCAGGACCATCCTGGCTGGCCTGCAGGCAGCAAGTTGGCCTGCGTGCTGTCGCTGGTGTGGCTCCACGGCCCTTCCTCTAGGCTTTCAAGCCCTTGTACATATTCAGGTGTTTTACCTGGGAAGGGTGGGAACAGTTCAGTAGCAGCTGGCCTGGGGCTCAGCTCACGTTTACTCACAGAGGCCTCGGCATGGTCCCCCAGCTTTGCAGTGAGGACGCTCCTTGCATTGGGGGACGGGGCTGTTGGTTTTATGGGAGATGATTCCCCACCACTGACCAATTTCAGAATTGTTTACTGCTGGAACAAGTGCCTTGGTAGTGTTTTCCTCTGTATAACTGTTTGGTTTAGGTTTTTTTTTCTTTCTTGGTTCAAGTTAGATTTTATTCCTCTTTTATGTATTTATAGATATAAGCATGGGAATAATTCATTCATATAAATACATCTGTGTGAATGGAAGAACTTTCTTCTGTTTTATTTTTTAAAATTTTGAAATTTAATTTTATTTATATCTTTATACAGCAGGTTACTACTAGTTATATATTTTATGCATATACATGTATACAGGTCCATCCCAATCTCCCAACTCATCCCACCACCACCACCCCATGGCTTCCCCCACTTGTTGTCCATACGTTTGTTCTCTACCTCTGTGTCTCTATTTCTGTCCTGCATACCAGTTCATCTGTACCATTTTTCTAGGTTCCACATATATGCATTAATATACAATATTTGTTTTCCTCTTTCTGACTTACTTCACTCTGTAGTGACAGTCTCTAGGTCCATCGACTTCTCTACAAATGACCCAGTTTCATTCCTTTTTATGGCTGAGCAATATTCCATTTTATATATGTACCACATCTTTATCCATTCGTCTTTCTGTGGGCATTTAGGTTGCTTCCATTACCTGGCTATTGTAAATTGTGCTGCAATGAACATTGTGGTGAATGTGTCTTTTTGATTTATGGTTTTCTCTGGGTATATGCCCAAAAGTGGGATTGCAGGCTCCTATGGTAATTCTCTTTTTAGTTATTTAAAGGAACATCCATACTGTTCTCCATAGTGAGTGTATCAAATTACCTTCCCACCAATAGTGGAAGAGGGTTCCTTTTGTCCACACCATCCCCGGAATTTGTTGTTTGTAGATTTGCTGATGATGCCGATTCTAACAGGTGTGAGGTCATTCCTCATTGTCGTTTGGATTTGCATTTCTCTAATAATTAGTGATGTTGAGCAGCTTTTCATGTGCGTCTTGGCCATCTCTGTGACTTCTTTAAAGAAACGTCTATATAGATCTTCTGCCCATTTTTGTACTGGGTTGTTTGTTTTATTAATATTAAGCTGTGTGAGCTGTTTATATATATTGGAGATTAAACCTTTGTCCATTGATTCATTTGCGAACGTTTTCGCCCATTCTGAGGCTTGCCTTTTTCCATTCCCGTTTTTTTAACCAAAAAAGAAAGAAAGCAAAAGAAGCAGAACACTAATGTGCGTGAAATATGCCTCTTGAAACAGTCGTTTTGAAATATGGACGTCTTTTGCATTTTTTGGTCGGTATATGACCCCAGGATTTGTTTGCAGGGCAGGTGTCATTTACAGGCCTGCAACGATTTTGAATATCCACTGACCATTAGCGCTGGGATTAAAGCTGCTGTTGTGTGAAACGGCCACAAGGTGGCAGCAGTTCTCGCTTACCAAATCTGGTTACTAGGGCAACATAGCCTCAATGGAAGTCCTGTTCTATATTGGAATTTAGAATGGAATGTGCCAGGAGAAGCCCCTCAAGTTTGTCTCACTACTTCTTGTTCGTGTTTTTAATTTAATTTTTTATTTTTTATTACAGCAAGTTTGATGACAACGTTTGGCTTCTTGTAGGTGTGCAAGATGTGGTTCTTTTACACATATACATAGGTCTGTTCTTCCTGGGACCCTTTTCCCATGTACGTTATGACAGAATGTTGAGTAGTCTTCTCTTGGTATTCCGTAGGTCTTTGGTGATTATATAGTTCACCTGTGTTTGTATATGTCTGTTAACCCCGATATCCTAATGAATCCAATCCTCACACCTTTCCATTGGTGAACCATAAGTTTGTTTAATGAATCTGTGATTGCCCTTCTCCGTGGAAATATCTGCCCTGGTATCAATTTTTAGGTAACACCTATAAGTGATATCCTACGATATGTGTCTTTCACTTTCTGACTTACTACAAGTCACGTGATTACCTCAAGACTCATCTACGGTGCTGCAAATGGCATTGTGTCCTTTTTTCCCTTGGCTAATATTCTGTCTTAGAGAGGTCCTTTTTCTGCAATGTGATTCCCTGAGGGCTGAGGATTAGCTGACCTGGGCAGCCTGACCCTGCCGGCAAGCCCTCCCCAGGTGTGCCTGGGTTGAGGTCAATATAAACTGCACTCCAGGCAGCAATAGCCCCTGCAGCTGTGCCTGGCTCCATATTCTCTGCCCCGTCAGCAGTCTCGGGGCTGTGCTGGTGGGAGGGTGTGAGGGTCCACGGCTTTGTTGGTGGCCCGGTGTGAGTGGGGCTCTGCTGGACTTTCTGCAGGAGTTGCCAGGCTGCCACCTGTAAAGAAGAGGATGTGTCACCCATAACTTCCACTGGAATTTCTCTCCGGGCTGAGGAAGGTAAAAAAGGAGTGGGGGCCAGGACAGGAGGGGTATCTCAGGCAGGGGAATGGAAAGCTTCCAGAAGAGCGCCCGGGGCCAGGAGCATCCTGGCTGGCCTGCAGGCAGCAAGTTGGCCTGCGTGCTGTCGCTGGTGTGGCTCCACGGCCCTTCCTCTAGGCTTTCAAGCCCTTGTACATATTCAGGTGTTTTACCTGAGAAGGGTGGGAACAGTTCAGTAGCAGCTGGCCTGGGGCTCAGCTCACGTTTACTCACAGAGGCCTCGCCATGGTCCCCCAGCTTTGCAATGAGGACGCTCCTTGCATTGGGGGGCGGGGCTGCTGGCTGTATGGGAGATGATTCCCCACCTCTGCCCAATTTCAGAATTGTTTACCGTTGGAGCAATTGCCTTGGTAGGGTTTTCCTCTGTATAACTGTTTGGTTTAGGTTTTTTTTTTCTTTTTTGGTTGAAGTTAGATTTTATTCCTCTTTTATATATTTATAGATATAAGCATGGGGATAATTCATTCATATAAATACATCTGTGTGAATGGAAGAACTTTTTCCTGTTTTATTTTTAAAAATTTTGAAATTTAATTTTATTTATTTCTTTATACAGCAGGTTACTATTAGTTATATATTTTATGCATATACATGTATACAGGTCCATCCCAATCTCCCAACTCATCCCACCACCACCACCCCATGGCTTCCCTCACTTGGTGTCCATACGTTTGTTCTCTACCTCTGTGTCTCTATTTCTGCCCTGCAAACCAGTTCATCTGTACCATTTTTCTAGGTTCCACCTATATGCATTAATATACAATATTTGTTTTTCTCTTTCTGACTTACTTCACTCTGTATGACACTCTCTAGATCCATCGACTTCTACAAATGAACCAGTTTCATTCCTTTTTATGGCTGAGTAATATTCCATTTTATATATGTACCACATCTTTATCCATTCGTCTGTCTGTGGGCATTTAGGTTGCTTCCATTACCTGGCTATTGTAAATAGTGCTGCAATGAACATTGTGGTGAATGTGTCTTTTTGATTTATGGTTTTCTCTGGGTATATGCCCAGAAGTGGGATTGCTGGATCCTATGGAAATTCTCTTTTTAGTTTTTTAAAGGAACCTCCATACTGTTCTCCATAGTGACTGTATCAATTTACCTTCCCACCAATAGTGGAAGAGGGTTCCTTTTGTCCACACCCTCCCCAGAATTTGTTGTTTGTAGATTTTCTGATGATGCTGATTCTAAGAGGTGTGAGGTCATACCTCATTGTCGTTTGGATTTGCATTTCTCTAATAATTAGTGATGTTGAGCAGCTTTTCATGTGCGTCTTGGCCATCTCTGTGACTTCTTTGAAGAAACGTCTATTTAGATCTTCTGCCCATTTTTGTATTGGGTTGTTTGTTTTATTAATATTAAGCTTCGTGAGCTGTTTATATATATTGGAGATTAAACCTTTGTCCATTGATTCTTTTGCGAACGTTTTCGCCCATTCTGAGGGTTGCCTTTTTCCATCCCCGTTTTTTTAACCAAAAAAGAAAGAAAGCAAAAGAAGCAGAACACTAATGTGCGTGAAATATGCCTCTTGAAACTGTCGTTTTGAAATATGGACGTCTTTTGAATTTTCTGGTCGATATATGACCCCAGGATTTGTTTTCAGGGCAGGTGTCATTTACAGGCCTGCAACGATTTTGAATATCCACTGACCATTAGCGCTGGGATTAAAGCTGCTCTTGTGTGAAACGGCCACAAGGTGGCAGCAGTTCTCGCTTGCCAAATCTGGTTACTAGGGCCACAGAGCCACAGTGGAAGTCCTGTTCTAGATTGGAATTTAGAATGGAATGTGCCAGGAGAAAGCCCCTCAAGTTTGTCTCACTACTTCTTGTTCGTGTTTTTAATTTAATTTTTTATTTTTTATTACAGCAAGTTTGATGACAACGTTTGGCTTCTTGTAGGTGTGCAAGATGTGGTTCTTTTACACATATACATAGGTCTGTTCTTCCTGGGACCCTTTTCCCATGTACGTTATGACAGAATGTTGAGTAGTCTTCTCTTGGTATTCCGTAGGTCTTTGGTGATTATATAGTTCACCTGTGTTTGTATATGTCTGTTAACCCCGATATCCTAATGAATCCAATCCTCACACCTTTCCATTGGTGAACCATAAGTTTGTTTAATGAATCTGTGATTGCCCTTCTCCGTGGAAATATCTGCCCTGGTATCAATTTTTAGGTAACACCTATAAGTGATATCCTACGATATGTGTCTTTCACTTTCTGACTTACTACAAGTCACGTGATTACCTCAAGACTCATTTACGGTGCTGCAAATGGCATTGTGTCCTTTTTTCCCTTGGCTAATATTCTGTCTTAGAGAGGTCCTTTTTCTGCAATGTGATTCCCTGAGGGCTGAGGATTAGCTGACCTGGGCAGCCTGACCCTGCCGGCAAGCCCTCCCCAGGTGTGCCTGGGTTGAGGTCAATATAAACTGCACTCCAGGCAGCAATAGCCCCTGCAGCTGTGCCTGGCTCCATATTCTCTGCCCCGTCAGCAGTCTCGGGGCTGTGCTGGTGGGAGGGTGTGAGGGTCCACGGCTTTGTTGGTGGCCCGGTGTGAGTGGGGCTCTGCTGGACTTTCTGCAGGAGTTGCCAGGCTGCCACCTGTAAAGAAGAGGATGTGTCACCCATAACTTCCACTGGAATTTCTCTCCGGGCTGAGGAAGGTAAAAAAGGAGTGGGGGCCAGGACAGGAGGGGTATCTCAGGCAGGGGAATGGAAAGCTTCCAGAAGAGCGCCCGGGGCCAGGACCATCCTGGCTGGCCTGCAGGCAGCAAGTTGGCCTGCGTGCTGTCGCTGGTGTGGCTCCACGGCCCTTCCTCTAGGCTTTCAAGCCCTTGTACATATTCAGGTGTTTTACCTGAGAAGGGTGGGAACAGTTCAGTAGCAGCTGGCCTGGGGCTCAGCTCACGTTTACTCACAGAGGCCTCGCCATGGTCCCCCAGCTTTGCAATGAGGACGCTCCTTGCATTGGGGGGCGGGGCTGCTGGCTGTATGGGAGATGATTCCCCACCTCTGCCCAATTTCAGAATTGTTTACCGTTGGAGCAATTGCCTTGGTAGGGTTTTCCTCTGTATAACTGTTTGGTTTAGGTTTTTTTTTTCTTTTTTGGTTGAAGTTAGATTTTATTCCTCTTTTATATATTTATAGATATAAGCATGGGGATAATTCATTCATATAAATACATCTGTGTGAATGGAAGAACTTTTTCCTGTTTTATTTTTAAAAATTTTGAAATTTAATTTTATTTATTTCTTTATACAGCAGGTTACTATTAGTTATATATTTTATGCATATACATGTATACAGGTCCATCCCAATCTCCCAACTCATCCCACCACCACCACCCCATGGCTTCCCTCACTTGGTGTCCATACGTTTGTTCTCTACCTCTGTGTCTCTATTTCTGCCCTGAAAACCAGTTCATCTGTACCATTTTTCTAGGTTCCACCTATATGCATTAATATACAATATTTGTTTTTCTCTTTCTGACTTACTTCACTCTGTATGACAGTCTCTAGATCCATCGACTTCTACAAATGAACCAGTTTCTTTCCTTTTTATGGCTGAGTAATATTCCATTTTATATATGTACCACATCTTTATCCATTCGTCTGTCTGTGGGCATTTAGGTTGCTTCCATTACCTGGCTATTGTAAATAGTGCTGCAATGAACATTGTGGTGAATGTGTCTTTTTGATTTATGGTTTTCTCTGGGTATATGCCCAGAAGTGGGATTGCTGGATCCTATGGAAATTCTCTTTTTAGTTTTTTAAAGGAACCTCCATACTGTTCTCCATAGTGACTGTATCAATTTACCTTCCCACCAATAGTGGAAGAGGGTTCCTTTTGTCCACACCCTCCCCAGAATTTGTTGTTTGTAGATTTTCTGATGATGCTGATTCTAAGAGGTGTGAGGTCATACCTCATTGTCGTTTGGATTTGCATTTCTCTAATAATTAGTGATGTTGAGCAGCTTTTCATGTGCGTCTTGGCCATCTCTGTGACTTCTTTGAAGAAACGTCTATTTAGATCTTCTGCCCATTTTTGTATTGGGTTGTTTGTTTTATTAATATTAAGCTGCGTGAGCTGTTTATATATATTGGAGATTAAACCTTTGTCCATTGATTCTTTTGCGAACGTTTTCGCCCATTCTGAGGGTTGCCTTTTTCCATCCCCGTTTTTTTAACCAAAAAAGAAAGAAAGCAAAAGAAGCAGAACACTAATGTGCGTGAAATATGCCTCTTGAAACAGTCGTTTTGAAATATGGACGTCTTTTGCATTTTTTGGTCGGTATATGACCCCAGGATTTGTTTTCAGGGCAGGTGTCATTTACAGGCCTGCAACGATTTTGAATATCCACTGACCATTAGCGCTGGGATTAAAGCTGCTGTTGTGTGAAACGGCCACAAGGTGGCAGCAGTTCTCGCTTACCAAATCTGGTTACTAGGGCAACAGAGCCTCAATGGAAGTCCTGTTCTATATGGGAATTAAAATGGAATGTGCCAGGAGAAGCCCCTCAAGTTTGTCTCACTACTTCTTGTTCGTGTTTTTAATTTAATTTTTTATTTTTTAGTACAGCAAGTTTGATGACAACGTTTGGCTTCTTGTAGGTGTGCAAGATGTGGTTCTTTTACACATATACATAGGTCTGTTCTTCCTGGGACCCTTTTCCCATGTACGTTATGACAGAATGTTGAGTAGTCTTCTCTTGGTATTCCGTAGGTCTTTGGTGATTATATAGTTCACCTGTGTTTGTATATGTCTGTTAACCCCGATATCCTAATGAATCCAATCCTCACACCTTTCCATTGGTGAACCATAAATTTGTTTAATGAATCTGTGATTGCCCTTCTCCGTGGAAATATCTGCCCTGGTATCAATTTTTAGGTAACACCTATAAGTGATATCCTACGATATGTGTCTTTCACTTTCTGACTTACTACAAGTCACGTGATTACCTCTAGACTCATCTACGGTGCTGCAAATGGCATTGTGTCCTTTTTTCCCTTGGCTAATATTCTGTCTTAGCGAGGTCCATTTTCTGCAATGTGATTCCCTGAGGGCTGAGGATTAGCTGACCTGGGCAGCCTGACCCTGCCGGCAAGCCCTCCCCAGGTGTGCCTGGTTTGAGGTCAATATAAACAGCACTCCAGGCAGCAATAGCCCCTGCAGCTGTTCCTGGCTCCATATTCTCTGCCCCGTCAGCAGTCTCGGGGTTGTGCTGGTGGGAGGGTGTGAGGGTCCATGGCTTTGTTGGTGGCCCGGTGTGAGTGGGGCTCTGCTGGACTTTCTGCAGGAGTTGCCAGGCTGCCACCTGTAAAGAAGAGGATGTGTCACCCATAACTTCCACTGGAATTTCTCTCCGGGCTGAGGAAGGAAAAGAAGGAGTGGGGGCCAGGACAGGAGGGGTATCTCAGGCAGGGAAATGGAAAGCTTCCAGAAGAGCGCCCGGGGCCAGGAGCATCCTGGCTGGCCTGCAGGCAGCAAGTTGGCCTGCGTGCTGTCGCTGGTTTGGCTCCACGGCCCTTCCTCTAGGCTTTCAAGTCCTTGTACATATTCAGGTGTTTTACCTGGGAAGGGTGGGAACAGTTCAGTAGCAGCTGGCCTGGGGCTCAGCTCACGTTTACTCACAGAGGCCTCGGCATGGTCCCCCAGCTTTGCAATGAGGACGCTCCTTGCATGGGGGGGGCGGGGCTGCTGGCTGTATGGGAGATGATTCCCCACCTCTCCCCAATTTCAGAATTGTTTACTGCTGGAGCAAGTGCCTTGCTAGGGTTTTCCTCTGTATAACTGTTTGGTTTAGGTTTTTTTTTCTTTTTTGGTTCAAGTTAGATTTTATTCCTCTTTTATATATTTATAGATATAAGCATGGGAATAATTCATTCATATAAATACATCTGTGTGAATGGAAGAACTTTCTTCTGTTTTATTTTTTAAAATTGTGAAATTTAATTTTATTTATTTCTTTATACAGCAGGTTACTATTAGTTATATATTTTATGCATATACATGTATACAGGTCCATCCCAATCTCCCAACTCATCCCACCACCACCACCCCATGGCTTCCCCCACTTGGTGTCCATACGTTTGTTCTCTACCTCTGTGTCTCTATTTCTGCCCTGCAAACCAGTTCATCTGTACCATTTTTCTAGGTTCCACATATATGCATTAATATACAATATTTGTTTTTCTCTTTCTGACTTACTTCACTCTGTATGACAGTCTCTAGATCCATCGACTTCTCTACAAATGACCCAGTTTCATTCCTTTTTATGGCTGAGCAATATTCCATTTTATATATGTACCACATCTTTATCCATTCGTCTTTCTGTGGGCATTTAGGTTGCTTCCATTACCTGGCTATTGTAAATTGTGCTGCAATGAACATTGTGGTGAATGTGTCTTTTTGATTTATGGTTTTCTCTGGGTATATGCCCAGAAGTGGGATTGCTGGATCCTATGGTAATTCTCTTTTTAGTTTTTTAAAGGAACCTCCATACTGTTCTCCAGAGTGACTGTATCAATTTACCTTTCCACCAATAGTGGAAGAGGGTTCCTTTTGTCCACACCCTCCCCAGAATTTTTTGTTTGTAGATTTTCTGATGCTGCCAATTCTAAGAGGTGTGAGGTCATACCTCATTGTCGTTTGGATTTGCATTTCTCTAATAATTAGTGTTGTTGAGCAGCTTTTCATGTGCGTCTTGGCCATCTCTGTGACTTCTTTGAAGAAACGTCTATTTAGATCTTCTGCCCATTTTTGTATTGGGTTGTTTGTTTTATTAATATTAAGCTGCGTGAGCTGTTTATATATATTGGAGATTAAACCTTTGTCCATTGATTCGTTTGCGAATGTTTTCGCCCATTCTGAGGGTTGCCTTTTTCCATCCCCGTTTTTTTAACCAAAAAAGAAAGAAAGCAAAAGAAGCAGAACACTAATGTGCGTGAAATATGCCTCTTGAAACTGTCGTTTTGAAATATGGACGTCTTTTGAATTTTTTGGTCGATATATGACCCTAGGATTTGTTTTCAGGGCAGGTGTCATTTACAGGCCTGCAACGATTTTGAATATCCACTGACCATTAGCGCTGGGATTAAAGCTGCTCTTGTGTGAAACGGCCACAAGGTGGCAGCAGTTCTCGCTTACCAAATCTGGTTACTAGGGCCACAGAGCCTCAATGGAAGTCCTGTTCTAGATTGGAATTTAGAATGGAATGTGCCAGGAGAAAGCCCCTCAAGTTTGTCTCACTACTTCTTGTTCGTGTTTTTAATTTAATTTTTTATTTTTTATTACAGCAAGTTTGATGACAACGTTTGGCTTCTTGTAGGTGTGCAAGATGTGGTTCTTTTACACATATACATAGGTCTGTTCTTCCTGGGACCCTTTTCCCATGTACGTTATGACAGAATGTTGAGTAGTCTTCTCTTGGTATTCCATAGGTCTTTGGTGATTATATATTTCACCTGTGTTTGTATATGTCTGTTAACCCCGATATCCTAATGAATCCAATCCTCACACCTTTCCATTGGTGAACCATAAGTTTGTTTAATGAATCTGTGATTGCCCTTCTCCGTGGAAATATCTGCCCTGGTATCAATTTTTAGGTAACACCTATAAGTGATATCCTACGATATGTGTCTTTCACTTTCTGACTTACTACAAGTCACGTGATTACCTCTAGACTCATCTACGGTGCTGCAAATGGCATTGTGTCCTTTTTTCCCTTGGCTAATATTCTGTCTTAGCGAGGTCCATTTTCTGCAGTGTGATTCCCTGAGGGCTGAGGATTAGCTGACCTGGGCAGCCTGACCCTGCCGGCAAGCCCTCCCCAGGTGTGCCTGTTTTGAGGTCAATATAAACTGCACTCCAGGCAGCAATAGCCCTTGCAGCTGTGCCTGACTCCATATTCTCTGCCCCGTCAGCAGTCTCGGGGTTGTGCTGGTGGGAGGGTGTGAGGGTCCACGGCTTTGTTGGTGGCCCGGTGTGACTGGGGCTCTGCTGGACTTTCTGCAGGAGTTGCCAGGCTGCCACCTGTAAAGAAGAGGATGTGTCACCCATAACTTCCACTGGAATTTCTCTCCGGGCTGAGGAAGGAAATAAAGGAGTGGGGGCCAGGACAGGAGGGGTATCTCAGGCAGGGAAATGGAAAGCTTACAGAAGAGCGCCCGGGGCCAGGACCATCCTGGCTGGCCTGCAGGCAGCAAGTTGGCCTGCGTGCTGTCGCTGGTGTGGCTCCACGGCCCTTCCTCTAGGCTTTCAAGCCCTTGTACATATTCAGGTGTTTTACCTGGGAAGGGTGGGAACAGTTCAGTAGCAGCTGGCCTGGGGCTCAGCTCACGTTTACTCACAGAGGCCTCGTCATGGTCCCCCAGCTTTGCAGTGAGGACGCTCCTTGCATGGGGGGACGGGGCTGTTGGTTGTATGGGAGATGATTCCCCACCACTGACCAATTTCAGAATTGTTTACTGCTGGAACAAGTGCCTTGGTAGTGTTTTCCTCTGTATAACTGTTTGGTTTAGGTTTTTTTTTCTTTCTTGGTTCAAGTTAGATTTTATTCCTCTTTTATGTATTTATAGATATAAGCATGGGAATAATTCATTCATATAAATACATCTGTGTGAATGGAAGAACTTTCTTCTGTTTTATTTTTAAAAATTTTGAAATTTAATTTTATTTATTTCTTTATACAGCAGGTTACTATTAGTTATATATTTTATGCATATACATGTATACAGGTCCATCCCAATCTCCCAACTCATCCCACCACCACCACCCCATGGCTTCCCCCACTTGGTGTCCATACGTTTGTTCTCTACTTCTGTGTCTCTATTTCTGTCCTACATACCAGTTCATCTGTACCATTTTTCTAGGTTCCACATATATGCATTAATATACAATATTTGTTTTTCTCTTTCTGACTTACTTCACTCTGTATGACAGTCTCTAGGTCCATCGACTTCTCTACAAATGACCCAGTTTCATTCCTTTTTATGGCTGAGCAATATTCCATTTTATATATGTACCACTTCTTTATCCATTCGTCTGTCTGTGGGCATTTAGGTTGCTTCCATTACCTGGCTATTGTAAATTGTGCTGCAATGAACATTGTGGTGAATGTGTCTTTTTGATTTATGGTTTTCTCTGGGTATATGCCCAAAAGTGGGATTGCTGGCTCCTATGGTAATTCTCTTTTTAGTTATTTAAAGGAACATCCATACTGTTCTCCATAGTGAGTGTATCAAATTACCTTCCCACCAATAGTGGAAGAGGGTTCCTTTTGTCCACACCATCCCCGGAATTTGTTGTTTGTAGATTTGCTGATGATGCCGATTCTAAGAGGTGTGAGGTCATACCTCATTGTCGTTTGGATTTGCATTTCTCTAATAATTAGTGATGTTGAGCAGCTTTTCATGTGCGTCTTGGCCATCTCTGTGACTTCTTTGAAGAAACGTCTATATAGATCTTCTGCCCATTTTTGTACTGGGTTGTTTGTTTTATTAAGCTGCGTGAGCTGTTTATATATATTGGAGATTAAACCTTTGTCCATTGATTCGTTTGCGAACGTTTTCACCCATTCTGAGGCTTGCCTTTTTCCATTCCCGTTTTTTTTACCAAAAAAGAAAGAAAGCAAAAGAAGCAGAACACTAATGTGCGTGAAATATGCCTCTTGAAACAGTCGTTTTGAAATATGGACGTCTTTTGAATTTTTTGGTCGGTATATGACCCCAGGATTTGTTTTCAGGGCAGGTGTCATTTACAGGCCTGCAACGATTTTGAATATCCACTGACCATTAGCGCTGGGATTAAAGCTGCTCTTGTGTGAAACGGCCACAAGGTGGCAGCAGTTCTCGCTTACCAAATCTGGTTACTATGGCCACAGAGCCTCAATGGAAGTCCTGTTCTAGATTGGAATTTAGAATGCAATGTGCCAGGAGAAAGCCCCTCAAGTTTGTCTCACTACTTCTTGTTCGTGTGTTTAATTTAATTTTTTATTTTTTATTACAGCAAGTTTGATGACAACGTTTGGCTTCTTGTAGGTGTGCAAGATGTGGTTCTTTTACACATATACATAGGTCTGTTCTTTCTGGGACCCTTTTCCCATGTACGTTATGACAGAATGTTGAGTAGTCTTCTCTTGGTATTCCGTAGGTCTTTGGTGATTATATATTTCACCTGTGTTTGTATATGTCTGTTAACCCCGATATCCTAATGAATCCAATCCTCACACCTTTCCATTGGTGAACCATAAGTTTGTTTAATGAATCTGTGACTGCCCTTCTCCGTGGAAATATCTGCCCTGGTATCAATTTTTAGGTAACACCTATAAGTGATATCCTACGATATGTGTCTTTCACTTTCTGACTTACTACAAGTCACGTGATTACCTCTAGACTCATCTACGGTGCTGCAAATGGCATTGTGTCCTTTTTTCCCTTGGCTAATATTCTGTCTTAGCGAGGTCCATTTTCTGCAGTGTGATTCCCTGAGGGCTGAGGATTAGCTGACCTGGGCAGCCTGACCCTGCCGGCAAGCCCTCCCCAGGTGTGCCTGGGTTGAGGTCAATATAAACTGCACTCCAGGCAGCAATAGCCCCTGCAGCTGTGCCTGACTCCATATTCTCTGCCCCGTCAGCAGTCTCGGGGCTGTGCTGGTGGGAGGGTGTGAGGGTCCACGGCTTTGTTGGTAGCCCGGTGTGAGTGGGGCTCTGCTGGACTTTCCGCAGGAGTTGCCAGGCTGCCACCTGTAAAGAAGAGGATGTGTCACCCATAACTTCCACTGGAATTTCTCTCCGGGCTAAGGAAGGAAAAAAAGGAGTGGGTGTCGGGACAGGAGGGGTATCTCAGGCAGGGAAATGGAAAGCTTCCAGGAGAGCGCCCGGGGCCAGGACCATCCTGGCTGGCCTGCAGGCAGCAAGTTGGCCTGCGTGCTGTCGCTGGTGTGGCTCCACGGCCCTTCCTCTAGGCTTTCAAGCCCTTGTACATATTCAGGTGTTTTACCTGGTAAGGGTGGGAACAGTTCCGTAGCAGCTGGCCTGGGGCTCAGCTCACGTTTACTCACAGAGGCCTCGGGACGGTCCCCCAGCTTTGCAATGAGGACGCTCCTTGCATGGGGGGACGGGGCTGTTGGTTGTATGGAAGATGATTCCCCACCACTGACCAATTTCAGAATTGTTTACTGCTGGAACAAGTGCCTTGGTAGTGATTTCCTCTGTATAACTGTTTGGTTTAGGTTTTTTTTCTTTCTTGGTTCAAGTTAGATTTTATTCCTCTTTTATGTAGTTATATATATAAGCATGGGAATAATTCATTCATATAAATACATCTGTGTGAATGGAAGAACTTTCTTCTGTTTTATTTTTAAAATTTTTGAAATTTAATTTTATTTATTTCTTTATACAGCAGGTTACTATTAGTTATATATTTTATGCATATACATGTATACAGGTCCATCCCAATCTCCCAACTCATCCCACCACCACCACCCCATGGCTTCCCCCACTTGGTGTCCATACGTTTGTTCTCTACCTCTGTGTCTCTATTTCTGTCCTGCAAACCAGTTCATCTGTACCATTTTTCTAGGTTCCACCTATATTCATTAATATACAATATTTGTTTTTCTCTTTCTGACTTACTTCACTCTGTATGACAGTCTCTAGATCCATCGACTTCTCTACAAATGACCCAGTTTCATTCCTTTTTATGGCTGAGCAATATTCCATTTTATATATGTACCACATCTTTATCCATTCGTCTGTCTGTGGGCATTTAGGTTGCTTCCATTACCTGGCTATTGTAAATAGTGCTGCAATGAACACTGTGGTGAATGTGTCTTTTTGATTTATGGTTTTCTCTGGGTATATGCCCAGAAGTGGGATTGCTGGATCCTATGGTAATTCTCTTTTTAGTTTTTGAAAGGAACCTCCATACTGTTCTCCATAGTGACTGTATCAATTTACCTTCCCACCAATAGTGGAAGAGGGTTCCTTTTGTCCACACCCTCCCCAGAATTTGTTGTTTGTAGATTTTCTGATGATGCCGATTCTAAGAGGTGTGAGGTCATACCTCATTGTCGTTTGGATTTGCATTTCTCTAATAATTAGTGATGTTGAGCAGCTTTTCATGTGCGTCTTGGCCATCTCTGTGACTTCTTTGAAGAAACGTCTATTTAGATCTTCTGCCCATTTTTGTATTGGGTTGTTTGTTTTATTAATATTAAGCTGCGTGAGCTGTTTATATATATTGGAGATTAAACCTTTGTCCATTGATTCGTTTGCGAACGTTTTCGCCCATTCTGAGGGTTGCCTTTTTCCATCCCCGTTTTTTTAACCAAAAAAGAAAGAAAGCAAAAGAAGCAGAACACTAATGTGCGTGAAATATGCCTCTTGAAACTGTCGTTTTGAAATATGGACGTCTTTTGAATTTTTTGGTCGGTATATGATCCCAGGATTTGTTTTCAGGGCAGGTGTCATTTACAGGCCTGCAACGATTTTGAATATCTACTGACCATTAGCGCTGGGATTAAAGCTGCTGTTGTGTGAAACGGCCACAAGGTGGCAGCAGTTCTCGCTTACCAAATCTGGTTACTAGGGCAACAGAGCCTCAATGGAAGTCCTGTTCTAGTTTGGAATTTAGAATGGAATGTGCCAGGAGAAAGCCCCTCAAGTTTGTCTCACTACTTCTTGTTCGTGTTTTTAATTTAATTTTTTATTTTTTATTACAGCAAGTTTGATGACAACGTTTGGCTTGTTGTAGGTGTGCAAGATGTGGTTCTTTTACACATATACATAGGTCTGTTCTTCCTGGGACCCTTTTCCCATGTACGTTATGACAGAATGTTGAGTAGTCTTCTCTTGGTATTCCGTAGGTCTTTGGTGATTATATATTTCACCTGTGTTTGTATATGTCTGTTAACCCCGATATCCTAATGAATCCAATCCTCACACCTTTCCATTGGTGAACCATAAGTTTGTTTAATGAATCTGTGATTGCCCTTCTCCGTGGAAATATCTGCCCTGGTATCAATTTTTAGGTAACACCTATAAGTGATATCCTACGATATGTGTCTTTCACTTTCTGACTTACTACAAGTCACGTGATTACCTCTAGACTCATCTACGGTGCTGCAAATGGCATTGTGTCCTTTTTTCCCTTGGCTAATATTCTGTCTTAGCGAGGTCCTTTTTCTGCAGTGTGATTCCCTGAGGGCTGAGGATTAGCTGACCTGGGCAGCCTGACCCTGCCGGCAAGCCCTCCCCAGGTGTGCCTGGGTTGAGGTCAATATAAACAGCACTCCAGGCAGCAATAGCCCCTGCAGCTGTGCCTGACTCCATATTCTCTGCCCCGTCAGCAGTCTCGGGGCTGTGCTGGTGGGAGGGTGTGAGGGTCCACGGCTTTGTTGGTGGCCCGGTGTGAGTGGGGCTCTGCTGGACTTTCTGCAGGAGTTGCCAGGCTGCCACCTGTAAAGAAGAGGATGTGTCACCCATAACTTCCACTGGAATTTCTCTCCGGGCTGAGGAAGGAAAAAAAGGAGTGGGGGCCGGGACAGGAGGGGTATCTCAGGCAGGGAAATGGAAAGCTTCCAGAAGAGCGCCCGGGGCCAGGACCATCCTGGCTGGCCTGCAGGCAGCAAGTTGGCCTGCGTGCTGTCGCTGGTGTGGCTCCACGGCCCTTCCTCTAGGCTTTCAAGCCCTTGTACATATTCAGGTGTTTTACCTGGGAAGGGTGGGAACAGTTCAGTAGCAGCTGGCCTGGGGCTCAGCTGACGTTTACTCACAGAGGCCTCGGCATGGTCCCCCAGCTTTGCAGTGAGGACGCTCCTTGCATGGGGGGATGGGATCTTGGTTGTATGGAAGATGATTCCCCACCACTGACCAATTTCAGAATTGTTTACTGCTGGAACAAGTGCCTTGGTAGTGTTTTCCTCTGTATAACTGTTTGGTTTAGGTTTTTTTTTCTTTCTTGGTTCAAGTTAGAATTTATTCGTCTTTTATGTATTTATAGATATAAGCATGGGAATAATTCATTCATATAAATACATCTGTGTGAATGGAAGAATTTTCTTCTGTTTTATTTTTAAAATTTTTGAAATTTAATTTTATTTATTTCTTTATACAGCAGGTTACTATTAGTTATCTATTTTATGCATATACATGTATACAGGTCCATCCCAATCTCCCAACTCATCCCACCACCACCACCCCATGGCTTCCCCCACTTGGTGTCCATACGTTTGTTCTCTACCTCTGTGTCTCTATTTCTGTCCTGCAAACCAGTTCATCTGTACCATTTTTCTAGGTTCCACCTATATTCATTAATATACAATATTTGTTTTTCTCTTTCTGACTTACTTCACTCTGTATGACAGTCTCTAGATCCATCGACTTCTCTACAAATGACCCAGTTTCATTCCTTTTTATGGCTGAGCAATATTCCATTTTATATATGTACCACATCTTTATCCATTCGTCTGTCTGTGGGCATTTAGGTTGCTTCCATTACCTGGCTATTGTAAATAGTGCTGCAATGAACACTGTGGTGAATGTGTCTTTTTGATTTATGGTTTTCTCTGGGTATATGCCCAGAAGTGGGATTGCTGGATCCTATGGTAATTCTCTTTTTAGTTTTTGAAAGGAACCTCCATACTGTTCTCCATAGTGACTGTATCAATTTACCTTCCCACCAATAGTGGAAGAGGGTTCCTTTTGTCCACACCCTCCCCAGAATTTGTTGTTTGTAGATTTTCTGATGATGCCGATTCTAAGAGGTGTGAGGTCATACCTCATTGTCGTTTGGATTTGCATTTCTCTAATAATTAGTGATGTTGAGCAGCTTTTCATGTGCGTCTTGGCCATCTCTGTGACTTCTTTGAAGAAACGTCTATTTAGATCTTCTGCCCATTTTTGTATTGGGTTGTTTGTTTTATTAATATTAAGCTGCGTGAGCTGTTTATATATATTGGAGATTAAACCTTTGTCCATTGATTCGTTTGCGAACGTTTTCGCCCATTCTGAGGCTTGCCTTTTTCCATCCCCGTTTTTTTAACCAAAAAAGAAAGAAAGCAAAAGAAGCAGAACACTAATGTGCGTGAAATATGCCTCTTGAAACAGTCGTTTTGAAATATGGACGTCTTTTGAATTTTTTGGTCGGTATATGACCCCAGGATTTGTTTTCAGGGCAGGTGTCATTTACAGGCCTGCAACGATTTTGAATATCCACTGACCATTAGCGCTGGGATTAAAGCTGCTGTTGTGTGAAACGGCCACAAGGTGGCAGCAGTTCTCGCTTACCAAATCTGGTTACTAGGGCAACAGAGCCTCAATGGAAGTCCTGTTCTAGATTGGAATTTAGAATGGAATGTGCCAGGAGAAAGCCCCTCAAGTTTGTCTCACTACTTCTTGTTCGTGTTTTTAATTTAATTTTTTATTTTTTATTACAGCAAGTTTGATGACAACGTTTGGCTTCTTGTAGGTGTGCAAGATGTGGTTCTTTTACACATATACATAGGTCTGTTATTCCTGGGACCCTTTTCCCATGTACGTTATGACAGAATGTTGAGTAGTCTTCTCTTGGTATTCCGTAGGTCTTTGGAGATTATATATTTCACCTGTGTTTGTATATGTCTGTTAACCCCGATATCCTAATGAATCCAATCCTCACACCTTTCCATTGGTGAACCATAAGTTTGTTTAATGAATCTGTGATTGCCCTTCTCCGTGGAAATATCTGCCCTGGTATCAATTTTTAGGTAACACCTATAAGTGATATCCTACGATATGTGTCTTTCACTTTCTGACTTACTACAAGTCACGTGATTACCTCTAGACTCATCTACGGTGCTGCAAATGGCATTGTGTCCTTTTTTCCCTTGGCTAATATTCTGTCTTAGCGAGGTCCTTTTTCTGCAGTGTGATTCCCTGAGGGCTGAGGATTAGCTGACCTGGGCAGCCTGACCCTGCCGGCAAGCCCTCCCCAGGTGTGCCTGGGTTGAGGTCAATATAAACAGCACTCCAGGCAGCAATAGCCCCTGCAGCTGTGCCTGACTCCATATTCTCTGCCCCGTCAGCAGTCTCGGGGCTGTGCTGGTGGGAGGGTGTGAGGGTCCACGGCTTTGTTGGTGGCCCGGTGTGAGTGGGGCTCTGCTGGACTTTCTGCAGGAGTTGCCAGGCTGCCACCTGTAAAGAAGAGGATGTGTCACCCATAACTTCCACTGGAATTTCTCTCCGGGCTGAGGAAGGAAAAAAAGGAGTGGGGGCCAGGACAGGAGGGGTATCTCAGGCAAGGAAATGGAAAGCTTCCAGAAGAGCGCCCGGGGCCAGGAGCATCCTGGCTGGCCTGCAGGCAGCAAGTTGGCCTGCGTGCTGTAGCTGGTGTGGCTCCACGGCCCTTACTCTAGGCTTTCAAGCCCTTGTACATATTCAGGTGTTTTACCTGGGAAGGGTGGGAACAGTTCAGTAGCAGCTGGCCTGGGGCTCAGCTCACGTTTACTCACAGAGGCCTCGGCATGGTCCCCCAGCTTTGCAATGAGGACGCTCCTTGCATGGGGGGGCAGGGCTGTTGGTTGTATGGGAGATGATTCCCCACCA
Organism: Mesoplodon densirostris; assembly: GCF_025265405.1. Classification (NCBI taxonomy): domain Eukaryota; kingdom Metazoa; phylum Chordata; class Mammalia; order Artiodactyla; family Ziphiidae; genus Mesoplodon; species Mesoplodon densirostris. Next base: position 94,528,087 of record NC_082672.1, read on the forward strand.
CTGACCAATTTCAGAATTGTTTACTGCTGGAACAAGTGCCTTGGTACTGTTTTCCTCTGTATAACTGTTTGGTTTAGGTTTTTTTACTTTCTTGGTTCAAGTTAGATTTTATTCCTCTTTTATGTATTTATACATATAAGCATGGGAATAATTCATTCATATAAATACATCTGTGTGAATGGAAGAACTTTCTTCTGTTATATTTTTAAAAATTTTGAAATATAATTTTATTTATTTTTTTATACAGCAGGTTATTATTAGTTATCTATTTTATGCATATACATGTATACAGGTCCATCCCAATCTCCCAACTCATCCCACCACCACCACCCCATGGCTTTCCCCACTTGGTGTCCATACGTTTGTTCTCTACCTCTGTGTCTCTATTTCTGCCCTGCAAACCAGTTCATCTGTACCATTTTTCTAGGTTCCACCTATATGCATTAATATACAATATTTGTTTTTCTCTTTCTGACTTACTTCACTCTGTATGACAGTCTCTAGATCCATCGACTTCTACAAATGAACCAGTTTCATTCCTTTTTATGGCTGAGTAATATTCCATTTTATATATGTACCACATCTTTATCCATTCGTCTGTCTGTGGGCATTTAGGTTGCTTCCATTACCTGGCTATTGTAAATAGTGCTGCAATGAACAATGTGGTGAATGTGTCTTTTTGATTTATGGTTTTCTCTGGGTATATGCCCAGAAGTGGGATTGCTGGATCCTATGGTAATTCTCTTTTTAGTTTTTTAAAGGAACCTCCATACTGTTCTCCATAGTGACTGTATCAATTTACCTTCCCACCAATAGTGGAAGAGGGTTCCTTTTGTCCACTCCCTCCCCAGAATTTGTTGTTTGTAGATTTTCTGATGATGCCGATTCTAACAGGTGTGAGGTCATACCTCATTGTCGTTTGGATTTGCATTTCTCTAATAATTAGTGATGTTGAGCAGCTTTTCATGTGCGTCTTGGCCATCTCTGTGACTTCTTTGAAGAAACGTCTATTTAGATCTTCTGCCCATTTTTGTATTGGGTTGTTTGTTTTATTAATATTAAGCTGCGTGAGCTGTTTATATATATTGGAGATTAAACCTTTGTCCATTGATTCGTTTGCGAACGTTTTCGCCCATTCTGAGGGTTGCCTTTTTCCATCCCCGTTTTTTTAACCAAAAAAGAAAGAAAGCAAAAGAAGCAGAACACTAATGTGCGTGAAATATGCCTCTTGAAACTGTCGTTTTGAAATATGGACGTCTTTTGAATTTTTTGGTCGGTATATGACCCCAGGATTTGTTTTCAGGACAGGTGTCATTTACAGCCCTGCAACGATTTTGAATATCCACTGACCATTAGCGCTGGGATTAAAGCTGCTGTTGTGTGAAACGGCCACAAGGTGGCAGCTGTTCTCGCTTACCAAATCTGGTTACTAGGGCAACAGACCCTCAATGGAAGTCCTGTTCTAGTTTGGAATTTAGAATGGAATGTGCCAGGAGAAAGCCCCTCAAGTTTGTCTCACTACTTCTTGTTCGTGTTTTTAATTTAATTTTTTATTTTTTATTACAGCAAGTTTGATGACAACGTTTGGCTTCTTGTAGGTGTGCAAGATGTGGTTCTTTTACACATATACATAGGTCTGTTCTTCCTGGGACCCTTTTCCCATGTACGTTATGACAGAATGTTGAGTAGTCTTCTCTTGGTATTCCGTAGGTCTTTGGTGATTATATATTTCACCTGTGTTTGTATATGTCTGTTAACCCCGATATCCTAATGAATCCAATCCTCACACCTTTCCATTGGTGAACCATAAGTTTGTTTAATGAATCTGTGATTGCCCTTCTCCGTGGAAATATCTGCCCTGGTATCAATTTTTAGGTAACACCTATAAGTGATATCCTACGATATGTGTCTTTCACTTTCTGACTTACTACAAGTCACGTGATTACCTCTAGACTCATCTACGGTGCTGCAAATGGCATTGTGTCCTTTTTTCCCTTGGCTAATATTCTGTCTTAGCGAGGTCCTTTTTCTGCAGTGTGATTCCCTGAGGGCTGAGGATTAGCTGACCTGGGCAGCCTGACCCTGCCGGCAAGCCCTCCCCAGGTGTGCCTGCGTTGAGGTTAATATAAACAGCACTCCAGGCAGCAATAGCCCCTGCAGCTGTGCCTGACTCCATATTCTCTGCCCCGTCAGCAGTCTCGGGGCTGTGCTGGTGGGAGGGTGTGAGGGCCCACGGCTTTGTTGGTGGCCCGGTGTGAGTGGGGCTCTGCTGGACTTTCTGCAGGAGTTGCCAGGCTGCCACCTGTAAAGAAGAGGATGTGTCACCCATAACTTCCACTGGAATTTCTCTCCGGGCTGAGGAAGGAAAAGAAGGAGTGGGGGCCAGGACAGGAGGGGTATCTCAGGCAGGGAAATGGAAAGCTTCCAGAAGAGCGCCCGGGGCCAGGAGCATCCTGGCTGGCCTGCAGGCAGCAAGTTGGCCTGCGTGCTGTCGCTGGTTTGGCTCCACGGCCCTTCCTCTAGGCTTTCAAGCCCTTGTACATATTCAGGTGTTTTACCTGGGAAGGGTGGGAACAGTTCAGTAGCAGCTGGCCTGGGGCTCAGCTGACGTTTACTCACAGAGGCCTCGGCATGGTCCCCCAGCTTTGCAGTGAGGACGCTCCTTGCATGGGGGGATGGGATCTTGGTTGTATGGAAGATGATTCCCCACCACTGACCAATTTCAGAATTGTTTACTGCTGGAACAAGTGCCTTGGTAGTGTTTTCCTCTGTATAACTGTTTGGTTTAGGTTTTTTTTTCTTTCTTGGTTCAAGTTAGAATTTATTCGTCTTTTATGTATTTATAGATATAAGCATGGGAATAATTCATTCATATAAATACATCTGTGTGAATGGAAGAATTTTCTTCTGTTTTATTTTTAAAATTTTTGAAATTTAATTTTATTTATTTCTTTATACAGCAGGTTACTATTAGTTATCTATTTTATGCATATACATGTATACAGGTCCATCCCAATCTCCCAACTCATCCCACCACCACCACCCCATGGCTTCCCCCACTTGGTGTCCATACGTTTGTTCTCTACCTCTGTGTCTCTATTTCTGTCCTGCAAACCAGTTCATCTGTACCATTTTTCTAGGTTCCACCTATATTCATTAATATACAATATTTGTTTTTCTCTTTCTGACTTACTTCACTCTGTATGACAGTCTCTAGATCCATCGACTTCTCTACAAATGACCCAGTTTCATTCCTTTTTATGGCTGAGCAATATTCCATTTTATATATGTACCACATCTTTATCCATTCGTCTGTCTGTGGGCATTTAGGTTGCTTCCATTACCTGGCTATTGTAAATAGTGCTGCAATGAACACTGTGGTGAATGTGTCTTTTTGATTTATGGTTTTCTCTGGGTATATGCCCAGAAGTGGGATTGCTGGATCCTATGGTAATTCTCTTTTTAGTTTTTGAAAGGAACCTCCATACTGTTCTCCATAGTGACTGTATCAATTTACCTTCCCACCAATAGTGGAAGAGGGTTCCTTTTGTCCACACCCTCCCCAGAATTTGTTGTTTGTAGATTTTCTGATGATGCCGATTCTAAGAGGTGTGAGGTCATACCTCATTGTCGTTTGGATTTGCATTTCTCTAATAATTAGTGATGTTGAGCAGCTTTTCATGTGCGTCTTGGCCATCTCTGTGACTTCTTTGAAGAAACGTCTATTTAGATCTTCTGCCCATTTTTGTATTGGGTTGTTTGTTTTATTAATATTAAGCTGCGTGAGCTGTTTATATATATTGGAGATTAAACCTTTGTCCATTGATTCGTTTGCGAACGTTTTCGCCCATTCTGAGGCTTGCCTTTTTCCATCCCCGTTTTTTTAACCAAAAAAGAAAGAAAGCAAAAGAAGCAGAACACTAATGTGCGTGAAATATGCCTCTTGAAACAGTCGTTTTGAAATATGGACGTCTTTTGAATTTTTTGGTCGGTATATGACCCCAGGATTTGTTTTCAGGGCAGGTGTCATTTACAGGCCTGCAACGATTTTGAATATCCACTGACCATTAGCGCTGGGATTAAAGCTGCTGTTGTGTGAAACGGCCACAAGGTGGCAGCAGTTCTCGCTTACCAAATCTGGTTACTAGGGCAACAGAGCCTCAATGGAAGTCCTGTTCTAGATTGGAATTTAGAATGGAATGTGCCAGGAGAAAGCCCCTCAAGTTTGTCTCACTACTTCTTGTTCGTGTTTTTAATTTAATTTTTTATTTTTTATTACAGCAAGTTTGATGACAACGTTTGGCTTCTTGTAGGTGTGCAAGATGTGGTTCTTTTACACATATACATAGGTCTGTTATTCCTGGGACCCTTTTCCCATGTACGTTATGACAGAATGTTGAGTAGTCTTCTCTTGGTATTCCGTAGGTCTTTGGAGATTATATATTTCACCTGTGTTTGTATATGTCTGTTAACCCCGATATCCTAATGAATCCAATCCTCACACCTTTCCATTGGTGAACCATAAGTTTGTTTAATGAATCTGTGATTGCCCTTCTCCGTGGAAATATCTGCCCTGGTATCAATTTTTAGGTAACACCTATAAGTGATATCCTACGATATGTGTCTTTCACTTTCTGACTTACTACAAGTCACGTGATTACCTCTAGACTCATCTACGGTGCTGCAAATGGCATTGTGTCCTTTTTTCCCTTGGCTAATATTCTGTCTTAGCGAGGTCCTTTTTCTGCAGTGTGATTCCCTGAGGGCTGAGGATTAGCTGACCTGGGCAGCCTGACCCTGCCGGCAAGCCCTCCCCAGGTGTGCCTGGGTTGAGGTCAATATAAACAGCACTCCAGGCAGCAATAGCCCCTGCAGCTGTGCCTGACTCCATATTCTCTGCCCCGTCAGCAGTCTCGGGGCTGTGCTGGTGGGAGGGTGTGAGGGTCCACGGCTTTGTTGGTGGCCCGGTGTGAGTGGGGCTCTGCTGGACTTTCTGCAGGAGTTGCCAGGCTGCCACCTGTAAAGAAGAGGATGTGTCACCCATAACTTCCACTGGAATTTCTCTCCGGGCTGAGGAAGGAAAAAAAGGAGTGGGGGCCAGGACAGGAGGGGTATCTCAGGCAAGGAAATGGAAAGCTTCCAGAAGAGCGCCCGGGGCCAGGAGCATCCTGGCTGGCCTGCAGGCAGCAAGTTGGCCTGCGTGCTGTAGCTGGTGTGGCTCCACGGCCCTTACTCTAGGCTTTCAAGCCCTTGTACATATTCAGGTGTTTTACCTGGGAAGGGTGGGAACAGTTCAGTAGCAGCTGGCCTGGGGCTCAGCTCACGTTTACTCACAGAGGCCTCGGCATGGTCCCCCAGCTTTGCAATGAGGACGCTCCTTGCATGGGGGGGCAGGGCTGTTGGTTGTATGGGAGATGATTCCCCACCACTGACCAATTTCAGAATTGTTTACTGCTGGAACAAGTGCCTTGGTACTGTTTTCCTCTGTATAACTGTTTGGTTTAGGTTTTTTTACTTTCTTGGTTCAAGTTAGATTTTATTCCTCTTTTATGTATTTATACATATAAGCATGGGAATAATTCATTCATATAAATACATCTGTGTGAATGGAAGAACTTTCTTCTGTTATATTTTTAAAAATTTTGAAATATAATTTTATTTATTTTTTTATACAGCAGGTTATTATTAGTTATCTATTTTATGCATATACATGTATACAGGTCCATCCCAATCTCCCAACTCATCCCACCACCACCACCCCATGGCTTTCCCCACTTGGTGTCCATACGTTTGTTCTCTACCTCTGTGTCTCTATTTCTGCCCTGCAAACCAGTTCATCTGTACCATTTTTCTAGGTTCCACCTATATGCATTAATATACAATATTTGTTTTTCTCTTTCTGACTTACTTCACTCTGTATGACAGTCTCTAGATCCATCGACTTCTACAAATGAACCAGTTTCATTCCTTTTTATGGCTGAGTAATATTCCATTTTATATATGTACCACATCTTTATCCATTCGTCTGTCTGTGGGCATTTAGGTTGCTTCCATTACCTGGCTATTGTAAATAGTGCTGCAATGAACAATGTGGTGAATGTGTCTTTTTGATTTATGGTTTTCTCTGGGTATATGCCCAGAAGTGGGATTGCTGGATCCTATGGTAATTCTCTTTTTAGTTTTTTAAAGGAACCTCCATACTGTTCTCCATAGTGACTGTATCAATTTACCTTCCCACCAATAGTGGAAGAGGGTTCCTTTTGTCCACTCCCTCCCCAGAATTTGTTGTTTGTAGATTTTCTGATGATGCCGATTCTAACAGGTGTGAGGTCATACCTCATTGTCGTTTGGATTTGCATTTCTCTAATAATTAGTGATGTTGAGCAGCTTTTCATGTGCGTCTTGGCCATCTCTGTGACTTCTTTGAAGAAACGTCTATTTAGATCTTCTGCCCATTTTTGTATTGGGTTGTTTGTTTTATTAATATTAAGCTGCGTGAGCTGTTTATATATATTGGAGATTAAACCTTTGTCCATTGATTCGTTTGCGAACGTTTTCGCCCATTCTGAGGGTTGCCTTTTTCCATCCCCGTTTTTTTAACCAAAAAAGAAAGAAAGCAAAAGAAGCAGAACACTAATGTGCGTGAAATATGCCTCTTGAAACTGTCGTTTTGAAATATGGACGTCTTTTGAATTTTTTGGTCGGTATATGACCCCAGGATTTGTTTTCAGGACAGGTGTCATTTACAGCCCTGCAACGATTTTGAATATCCACTGACCATTAGCGCTGGGATTAAAGCTGCTGTTGTGTGAAACGGCCACAAGGTGGCAGCTGTTCTCGCTTACCAAATCTGGTTACTAGGGCAACAGACCCTCAATGGAAGTCCTGTTCTAGTTTGGAATTTAGAATGGAATGTGCCAGGAGAAAGCCCCTCAAGTTTGTCTCACTACTTCTTGTTCGTGTTTTTAATTTAATTTTTTATTTTTTATTACAGCAAGTTTGATGACAACGTTTGGCTTCTTGTAGGTGTGCAAGATGTGGTTCTTTTACACATATACATAGGTCTGTTCTTCCTGGGACCCTTTTCCCATGTACGTTATGACAGAATGTTGAGTAGTCTTCTCTTGGTATTCCGTAGGTCTTTGGTGATTATATATTTCACCTGTGTTTGTATATGTCTGTTAACCCCGATATCCTAATGAATCCAATCCTCACACCTTTCCATTGGTGAACCATAAGTTTGTTTAATGAATCTGTGATTGCCCTTCTCCGTGGAAATATCTGCCCTGGTATCAATTTTTAGGTAACACCTATAAGTGATATCCTACGATATGTGTCTTTCACTTTCTGACTTACTACAAGTCACGTGATTACCTCTAGACTCATCTACGGTGCTGCAAATGGCATTGTGTCCTTTTTTCCCTTGGCTAATATTCTGTCTTAGCGAGGTCCTTTTTCTGCAGTGTGATTCCCTGAGGGCTGAGGATTAGCTGACCTGGGCAGCCTGACCCTGCCGGCAAGCCCTCCCCAGGTGTGCCTGCGTTGAGGTTAATATAAACAGCACTCCAGGCAGCAATAGCCCCTGCAGCTGTGCCTGACTCCATATTCTCTGCCCCGTCAGCAGTCTCGGGGCTGTGCTGGTGGGAGGGTGTGAGGGCCCACGGCTTTGTTGGTGGCCCGGTGTGAGTGGGGCTCTGCTGGACTTTCTGCAGGAGTTGCCAGGCTGCCACCTGTAAAGAAGAGGATGTGTCACCCATAACTTCCACTGGAATTTCTCTCCGGGCTGAGGAAGGAAAAGAAGGAGTGGGGGCCAGGACAGGAGGGGTATCTCAGGCAGGGAAATGGAAAGCTTCCAGAAGAGCGCCCGGGGCCAGGAGCATCCTGGCTGGCCTGCAGGCAGCAAGTTGGCCTGCGTGCTGTCGCTGGTTTGGCTCCACGGCCCTTCCTCTAGGCTTTCAAGCCCTTGTACATATTCAGGTGTTTTACCTGGGAAGGGTGGGAACAGTTCAGTAGCAGCTGGCCTGGGGCTCAGCTCACGTTTACTCACAGAGGCCTCGGCATGGTCCCCCAGCTTTGCAATGAGGACGCTCCTTGCATGGGGGGGCAGTGCTGTTGGTTGTATGGGAGATGATTCCCCACCACTGACCAATTTCAGAATTGTTTACTGCTGGAACAAGTGCCTTGGTAGTGTTTTCCTCTGTATAACTGTTTGGTTTAGGTTTTTTTACTTTCTTGGTTCAAGTTAGATTTTATTCCTCTTTTATGTATTTATAGATATAAGCATGGGAATAATTCATTCATATAAATACATCTGTGTGAATGGAAGAACTTTCTTCTGTTTTATTTTTAAAAATTTTGAAATATAATTTTATATATTTTTTTATACAGCATGTTATTATTAGTTATCTATTTTATGCATATACATGTATACAGGTCCATCCCAATCTCCCAACTCATCCCACCACCACCACCCCATGGCTTCCCCCACTTGGTGTCCATACGTTTGTTCTCTACCTCTGTGTCTCTATTTCTGCCCTGCAAACCAGTTCATCTGTACAATTTTTCTAGGTTCCACCTATATGCATTAATATACAATATTTGTTTTTCTCTTTCTGACTTACTTCACTCTGTATGACAGTCTCTAGATCCATCGACTTCTACAAATGACCCAGTTTCATTCCTTTTTATGGCTGAGTAATATTCCATTTTATATATGTACCACATCTTTATCCATTCGTCTGTCTGTGGGCATTTAGGTTGCTTCCATTACCTGGCTATTGTAAATAGTGCTGCAATGAACACTGTGGTGAATGTGTCTTTTTGATTTATGGTGTTCTCTGGGTATATGCCCAGAAGTGGGATTGCTGGATCCTATGGTAATTCTCTTTTTAGTTTTTTAAAGGAACCTCCATACTGTTCTCCATAGTGACTGTATCAATTTACCTTCCCACCAATAGTGGAAGAGGGTTCCTTTTGTCCACACCCTCCCCAGAATTTGTTGTTTGTAGATTTTCTGATGATGCCGATTCTAACAGGTGTGAGGTCATACCTCATTGTCGTTTGGATTTGAATTTCTCTAATAATTAGTGACGTTGAGCAGCTTTTCATGTGCGTCTTGGCCATCTCTGTGACTTCTTTGAAGAAACGTCTATTTAGATCTTCTGCCCATTTTTGTATTGGGTTGTTTGTTTTATTAATATTAAGCTGCGTGAGCTGTTTATATATATTGGAGATTAAACCTTTGTCCATTGATTCTTTTGCGAACGTTTTCGCCCATTCTGAGGGTTGCCTATTTCCATCCCCGTTTTTTTAACCAAAAAAGAAAGAAAGCAAAAGAAGCAGAACACTAATGTGCGTGAAATATGCCTCTTGAAACTGTCGTTTTGAAATATGGACGTCTTTTGAATTTTTTGGTCGGTATATGACCCCAGGATTTGTTTTCAGGGCAGGTGTCATTTACAGGCCTGCAACGATTTTGAATATCCACTGACCATTAGCGCTGGGATTAAAGCTGCTGTTGTGTGAAACGGCCACAAGGTGGCAGCAGTTCTCGCTTACCAAATCTGGTTACTAGGGCAACAGAGCCTCAATGGAAGTCCTGTTCTAGATTGGAATTTAGAATGGAATGTGCCAGGAGAAAGCCCCTCAAGTTTGTCTCACTACTTCTTGTTCGTGTTTTTAATTTAATTTTTTATTTTTTATTACAGCAAGTTTGATGACAACGTTTGGCTTCTTGTAGGTGTGCAAGATGTGGTTCTTTTACACATATACATAGGTCTGTTATTCCTGGGACCCTTTTCCCATGTACGTTATGACAGAATGTTGAGTAGTCTTCTCTTGGTATTCCGTAGGTCTTTGGAGATTATATATTTCACCTGTGTTTGTATATGTCTGTTAACCCCGATATCCTAATGAATCCAATCCTCACACCTTTCAATTGGTGAACCATAAGTTTGTTTAATGAATCTGTGATTGCCCTTCTCCGTGGAAATATCTGCCCTGGTATCAATTTTTAGGTAACACCTATAAGTGATATCCTACGATATGTGTCTTTCACTTTCTGACTTACTACAAGTCACGTGATTACCTCTAGACTCATCTACGGTGCTGCAAATGGCATTGTGTACTTTTTTCCCTTGGCTAATATTCTGTCTTAGCGAGGTCCTTTTTCTGCAGTGTGATTCCCTGAGGGCTGAGGATTAGCTGACCTGGGCAGCCTGACCCTGCCGGCAAGCCCTCCCCAGGTGTGCCTGGGTTGAGGTCAATATAAACAGCACTCCAGGCAGCAATAGCCCCTGCAGCTGTGCCTGACTCCATATTCTCTGCCCCGTCAGCAGTCTCGGGGCTGTGCTGGTGGGAGGGTGTGAGGGTCCACGGCTTTGTTGGTGGCCCGGTGTGAGTGGGGCTCTGCTGGACTTTCTGCAGGAGTTGCCAGGCTGCCACCTGTAAAGAAGAGGATGTGTCACCCATAACTTCCACTGGAATTTCTCTCCGGGCTGAGGAAGGAAAAAAAGGAGTGGGGGCCAGGACAGGAGGGGTATCTCAGGCAAGGAAATGGAAAGCTTCCAGAAGAGCGCCCGGGGCCAGGAGCATCCTGGCTGGCCTGCAGGCAGCAAGTTGGCCTGCGTGCTGTAGCTGGTGTGGCTCCACGGCCCTTACTCTAGGCTTTCAAGCCCTTGTACATATTCAGGTGTTTTACCTGGGAAGGGTGGGAACAGTTCAGTAGCAGCTGGCCTGGGGCTCAGCTCACGTTTACTCACAGAGGCCTCGGCATGGTCCCCCAGCTTTGCAATGAGGACGCTCCTTGCATGGGGGGGCAGGGCTGTTGGTTGTATGGGAGATGATTCCCCACCACTGACCAATTTCAGAATTGTTTACTGCTGGAACAAGTGCCTTGGTACTGTTTTCCTCTGTATAACTGTTTGGTTTAGGTTTTTTTACTTTCTTGGTTCAAGTTAGATTTTATTCCTCTTTTATGTATTTATACATATAAGCATGGGAATAATTCATTCATATAAATACATCTGTGTGAATGGAAGAACTTTCTTCTGTTATATTTTTAAAAATTTTGAAATATAATTTTATTTATTTTTTTATACAGCAGGTTATTATTAGTTATCTATTTTATGCATATACATGTATACAGGTCCATCCCAATCTCCCAACTCATCCCACCACCACCACCCCATGGCTTTCCCCACTTGGTGTCCATACGTTTGTTCTCTACCTCTGTGTCTCTATTTCTGCCCTGCAAACCAGTTCATCTGTACCATTTTTCTAGGTTCCACCTATATGCATTAATATACAATATTTGTTTTTCTCTTTCTGACTTACTTCACTCTGTATGACAGTCTCTAGATCCATCGACTTCTACAAATGAACCAGTTTCATTCCTTTTTATGGCTGAGTAATATTCCATTTTATATATGTACCACATCTTTATCCATTCGTCTGTCTGTAGGCATTTAGGTTGCTTCCATTACCTGGCTATTGTAAATAGTGCTGCAATGAACAATGTGGTGAATGTGTCTTTTTGATTTATGGTTTTCTCTGGGTATATGCCCAGAAGTGGGATTGCTGGATCCTATGGTAATTCTCTTTTTAGTTTTTTAAAGGAACCTCCATACTGTTCTCCATAGTGACTGTATCAATTTACCTTCCCACCAATAGTGGAAGAGGGTTCCTTTTGTCCACTCCCTCCCCAGAATTTGTTGTTTGTAGATTTTCTGATGATGCCGATTCTAACAGGTGTGAGGTCATACCTCATTGTCGTTTGGATTTGCATTTCTCTAATAATTAGTGATGTTGAGCAGCTTTTCATGTGCGTCTTGGCCATCTCTGTGACTTCTTTGAAGAAACGTCTATTTAGATCTTCTGCCCATTTTTGTATTGGGTTGTTTGTTTTATTAATATTAAGCTGCGTGAGCTGTTTATATATATTGGAGATTAAACCTTTGTCCATTGATTCGTTTGCGAACGTTTTCGCCCATTCTGAGGGTTGCCTTTTTCCATCCCCGTTTTTTTAACCAAAAAAGAAAGAAAGCAAAAGAAGCAGAACACTAATGTGCGTGAAATATGCCTCTTGAAACTGTCGTTTTGAAATATGGACGTCTTTTGAATTTTTTGGTCGGTATATGACCCCAGGATTTGTTTTCAGGACAGGTGTCATTTACAGCCCTGCAACGATTTTGAATATCCACTGACCATTAGCGCTGGGATTAAAGCTGCTGTTGTGTGAAACGGCCACAAGGTGGCAGCTGTTCTCGCTTACCAAATCTGGTTACTAGGGCAACAGACCCTCAATGGAAGTCCTGTTCTAGTTTGGAATTTAGAATGGAATGTGCCAGGAGAAAGCCCCTCAAGTTTGTCTCACTACTTCTTGTTCGTGTTTTTAATTTAATTTTTTATTTTTTATTACAGCAAGTTTGATGACAACGTTTGGCTTCTTGTAGGTGTGCAAGATGTGGTTCTTTTACACATATACATAGGTCTGTTCTTCCTGGGACCCTTTTCCCATGTACGTTATGACAGAATGTTGAGTAGTCTTCTCTTGGTATTCCGTAGGTCTTTGGTGATTATATATTTCACCTGTGTTTGTATATGTCTGTTAACCCCGATATCCTAATGAATCCAATCCTCACACCTTTCCATTGGTGAACCATAAGTTTGTTTAATGAATCTGTGATTGCCCTTCTCCGTGGAAATATCTGCCCTGGTATCAATTTTTAGGTAACACCTATAAGTGATATCCTACGATATGTGTCTTTCACTTTCTGACTTACTACAAGTCACGTGATTACCTCTAGACTCATCTACGGTGCTGCAAATGGCATTGTGTCCTTTTTTCCCTTGGCTAATATTCTGTCTTAGCGAGGTCCTTTTTCTGCAGTGTGATTCCCTGAAGGCTGAGGATTAGCTGACCTGGGCAGCCTGACCCTGCCGGCAAGCCCTCCCCAGGTGTGCCTGCGTTGAGGTTAATATAAACAGCACTCCAGGCAGCAATAGCCCCTGCAGCTGTGCCTGACTCCATATTCTCTGCCCCGTCAGCAGTCTCGGGGCTGTGCTGGTGGGAGGGTGTGAGGGCCCACGGCTTTGTTGGTGGCCCGGTGTGAGTGGGGCTCTGCTGGACTTTCTGCAGGAGTTGCCAGGCTGCCACCTGTAAAGAAGAGGATGTGTCACCCATAACTTCCACTGGAATTTCTCTCCGGGCTGAGGAAGGAAAAGAAGGAGTGGGGGCCAGGACAGGAGGGGTATCTCAGGCAGGGAAATGGAAAGCTTCCAGAAGAGCGCCCGGGGCCAGGAGCATCCTGGCTGGCCTGCAGGCAGCAAGTTGGCCTGCGTGCTGTCGCTGGTTTGGCTCCACGGCCCTTCCTCTAGGCTTTCAAGTCCTTGTACATATTCAGGTGTTTTACCTGGGAAGGGTGGGAACAGTTCAGTAGCAGCTGGCCTGGGGCTCAGCTCACGTTTACTCACAGAGGCCTCGGCATGGTCCCCCAGCTTTGCAATGAGGACGCTCCTTGCATGGGGGGGCAGTGCTGTTGGTTGTATGGGAGATGATTCCCCACCACTGACCAATTTCAGAATTGTTTACTGCTGGAACAAGTGCCTTGGTAGTGTTTTCCTCTGTATAACTGTTTGGTTTAGGTTTTTTTACTTTCTTGGTTCAAGTTAGATTTTATTCCTCTTTTATGTATTTATAGATATAAGCATGGGAATAATTCATTCATATAAATACATCTGTGTGAATGGAAGAACTTTCTTCTGTTTTATTTTTAAAAATTTTGAAATATAATTTTATATATTTTTTTATACAGCATGTTATTATTAGTTATCTATTTTATGCATATACATGTATACAGGTCCATCCCAATCTCCCAACTCATCCCACCACCACCACCCCATGGCTTCCCCCACTTGGTGTCCATACGTTTGTTCTCTACCTCTGTGTCTCTATTTCTGCCCTGCAAACCAGTTCATCTGTACAATTTTTCTAGGTTCCACCTATATGCATTAATATACAATATTTGTTTTTCTCTTTCTGACTTACTTCACTCTGTATGACAGTCTCTAGATCCATCGACTTCTACAAATGACCCAGTTTCATTCCTTTTTATGGCTGAGTAATATTCCATTTTATATATGTACCACATCTTTATCCATTCGTCTGTCTGTGGGCATTTAGGTTGCTTCCATTACCTGGCTATTGTAAATAGTGCTGCAATGAACACTGTGGTGAATGTGTCTTTTTGATTTATGGTGTTCTCTGGGTATATGCCCAGAAGTGGGATTGCTGGATCCTATGGTAATTCTCTTTTTAGTTTTTTAAAGGAACCTCCATACTGTTCTCCATAGTGACTGTATCAATTTACCTTCCCACCAATAGTGGAAGAGGGTTCCTTTTGTCCACACCCTCCCCAGAATTTGTTGTTTGTAGATTTTCTGATGATGCCGATTCTAACAGGTGTGAGGTCATACCTCATTGTCGTTTGGATTTGAATTTCTCTAATAATTAGTGACGTTGAGCAGCTTTTCATGTGCGTCTTGGCCATCTCTGTGACTTCTTTGAAGAAACGTCTATTTAGATCTTCTGCCCATTTTTGTATTGGGTTGTTTGTTTTATTAATATTAAGCTGCGTGAGCTGTTTATATATATTGGAGATTAAACCTTTGTCCATTGATTCTTTTGCGAACGTTTTCGCCCATTCTGAGGGTTGCCTATTTCCATCCCCGTTTTTTTAACCAAAAAAGAAAGAAAGCAAAAGAAGCAGAACACTAATGTGCGTGAAATATGCCTCTTGAAACTGTCGTTTTGAAATATGGACGTCTTTTGAATTTTTTGGTCGGTATATGACCCCAGGATTTGTTTTCAGGGCAGGTGTCATTTACAGGCCTGCAACGATTTTGAATATCCACTGACCATTAGCGCTGGGATTAAAGCTGCTGTTGTGTGAAACGGCCACAAGGTGGCAGCAGTTCTCGCTTACCAAATCTGGTTACTAGGGCAACAGAGCCTCAATGGAAGTCCTGTTCTAGATTGGAATTTAGAATGGAATGTGCCAGGAGAAAGCCCCTCAAGTTTGTCTCACTACTTCTTGTTCGTGTTTTTAATTTAATTTTTTATTTTTTATTACAGCAAGTTTGATGACAACGTTTGGCTTCTTGTAGGTGTGCAAGATGTGGTTCTTTTACACATATACATAGGTCTGTTATTCCTGGGACCCTTTTCCCATGTACGTTATGACAGAATGTTGAGTAGTCTTCTCTTGGTATTCCGTAGGTCTTTGGAGATTATATATTTCACCTGTGTTTGTATATGTCTGTTAACCCCGATATCCTAATGAATCCAATCCTCACACCTTTCCATTGGTGAACCATAAGTTTGTTTAATGAATCTGTGATTGCCCTTCTCCGTGGAAATATCTGCCCTGGTATCAATTTTTAGGTAACACCTATAAGTGATATCCTACGATATGTGTCTTTCACTTTCTGACTTACTACAAGTCACGTGATTACCTCTAGACTCATCTACGGTGCTGCAAATGGCATTGTGTACTTTTTTCCCTTGGCTAATATTCTGTCTTAGCGAGGTCCTTTTTCTGCAGTGTGATTCCCTGAGGGCTGAGGATTAGCTGACCTGGGCAGCCTGACCCTGCCGGCAAGCCCTCCCCAGGTGTGCCTGGGTTGAGGTCAATATAAACAGCACTCCAGGCAGCAATAGCCCCTGCAGCTGTGCCTGACTCCATATTCTCTGCCCCGTCAGCAGTCTCGGGGCTGTGCTGGTGGGAGGGTGTGAGGGTCCACGGCTTTGTTGGTGGCCCGGTGTGAGTGGGGCTCTGCTGGACTTTCTGCAGGAGTTGCCAGGCTGCCACCTGTAAAGAAGAGGATGTGTCACCCATAACTTCCACTGGAATTTCTCTCCGGGCTGAGGAAGGAAAAAAAGGAGTGGGGGCCAGGACAGGAGGGGTATCTCAGGCAAGGAAATGGAAAGCTTCCAGAAGAGCGCCCGGGGCCAGGAGCATCCTGGCTGGCCTGCAGGCAGCAAGTTGGCCTGCGTGCTGTAGCTGGTGTGGCTCCACGGCCCTTACTCTAGGCTTTCAAGCCCTTGTACATATTCAGGTGTTTTACCTGGGAAGGGTGGGAACAGTTCAGTAGCAGCTGGCCTGGGGCTCAGCTCACGTTTACTCACAGAGGCCTCGGCATGGTCCCCCAGCTTTGCAATGAGGACGCTCCTTGCATGGGGGGGCAGGGCTGTTGGTTGTATGGGAGATGATTCCCCACCACTGACCAATTTCAGAATTGTTTACTGCTGGAACAAGTGCCTTGGTACTGTTTTCCTCTGTATAACTGTTTGGTTTAGGTTTTTTTACTTTCTTGGTTCAAGTTAGATTTTATTCCTCTTTTATGTATTTATACATATAAGCATGGGAATAATTCATTCATATAAATACATCTGTGTGAATGGAAGAACTTTCTTCTGTTATATTTTTAAAAATTTTGAAATATAATTTTATTTATTTTTTTATACAGCAGGTTATTATTAGTTATCTATTTTATGCATATACATGTATACAGGTCCATCCCAATCTCCCAACTCATCCCACCACCACCACCCCATGGCTTTCCCCACTTGGTGTCCATACGTTTGTTCTCTACCTCTGTGTCTCTATTTCTGCCCTGCAAACCAGTTCATCTGTACCATTTTTCTAGGTTCCACCTATATGCATTAATATACAATATTTGTTTTTCTCTTTCTGACTTACTTCACTCTGTATGACAGTCTCTAGATCCATCGACTTCTACAAATGAACCAGTTTCATTCCTTTTTATGGCTGAGTAATATTCCATTTTATATATGTACCACATCTTTATCCATTCGTCTGTCTGTGGGCATTTAGGTTGCTTCCATTACCTGGCTATTGTAAATAGTGCTGCAATGAACAATGTGGTGAATGTGTCTTTTTGATTTATGGTTTTCTCTGGGTATATGCCCAGAAGTGGGATTGCTGGATCCTATGGTAATTCTCTTTTTAGTTTTTTAAAGGAACCTCCATACTGTTCTCCATAGTGACTGTATCAATTTACCTTCCCACCAATAGTGGAAGAGGGTTCCTTTTGTCCACTCCCTCCCCAGAATTTGTTGTTTGTAGATTTTCTGATGATGCCGATTCTAACAGGTGTGAGGTCATACCTCATTGTCGTTTGGATTTGCATTTCTCTAATAATTAGTGATGTTGAGCAGCTTTTCATGTGCGTCTTGGCCATCTCTGTGACTTCTTTGAAGAAACGTCTATTTAGATCTTCTGCCCATTTTTGTATTGGGTTGTTTGTTTTATTAATATTAAGCTGCGTGAGCTGTTTATATATATTGGAGATTAAACCTTTGTCCATTGATTCGTTTGCGAACGTTTTCGCCCATTCTGAGGGTTGCCTTTTTCCATCCCCGTTTTTTTAACCAAAAAAGAAAGAAAGCAAAAGAAGCAGAACACTAATGTGCGTGAAATATGCCTCTTGAAACTGTCGTTTTGAAATATGGACGTCTTTTGAATTTTTTGGTCGGTATATGACCCCAGGATTTGTTTTCAGGACAGGTGTCATTTACAGCCCTGCAACGATTTTGAATATCCACTGACCATTAGCGCTGGGATTAAAGCTGCTGTTGTGTGAAACGGCCACAAGGTGGCAGCTGTTCTCGCTTACCAAATCTGGTTACTAGGGCAACAGACCCTCAATGGAAGTCCTGTTCTAGTTTGGAATTTAGAATGGAATGTGCCAGGAGAAAGCCCCTCAAGTTTGTCTCACTACTTCTTGTTCGTGTTTTTAATTTAATTTTTTATTTTTTATTACAGCAAGTTTGATGACAACGTTTGGCTTCTTGTAGGTGTGCAAGATGTGGTTCTTTTACACATATACATAGGTCTGTTCTTCCTGGGACCCTTTTCCCATGTACGTTATGACAGAATGTTGAGTAGTCTTCTCTTGGTATTCCGTAGGTCTTTGGTGATTATATATTTCACCTGTGTTTGTATATGTCTGTTAACCCCGATATCCTAATGAATCCAATCCTCACACCTTTCCATTGGTGAACCATAAGTTTGTTTAATGAATCTGTGATTGCCCTTCTCCGTGGAAATATCTGCCCTGGTATCAATTTTTAGGTAACACCTATAAGTGATATCCTACGATATGTGTCTTTCACTTTCTGACTTACTACAAGTCACGTGATTACCTCTAGACTCATCTACGGTGCTGCAAATGGCATTGTGTCCTTTTTTCCCTTGGCTAATATTCTGTCTTAGCGAGGTCCTTTTTCTGCAGTGTGATTCCCTGAAGGCTGAGGATTAGCTGACCTGGGCAGCCTGACCCTGCCGGCAAGCCCTCCCCAGGTGTGCCTGCGTTGAGGTTAATATAAACAGCACTCCAGGCAGCAATAGCCCCTGCAGCTGTGCCTGACTCCATATTCTCTGCCCCGTCAGCAGTCTCGGGGCTGTGCTGGTGGGAGGGTGTGAGGGCCCACGGCTTTGTTGGTGGCCCGGTGTGAGTGGGGCTCTGCTGGACTTTCTGCAGGAGTTGCCAGGCTGCCACCTGTAAAGAAGAGGATGTGTCACCCATAACTTCCACTGGAATTTCTCTCCGGGCTGAGGAAGGAAAAGAAGGAGTGGGGGCCAGGACAGGAGGGGTATCTCAGGCAGGGAAATGGAAAGCTTCCAGAAGAGCGCCCGGGGCCAGGAGCATCCTGGCTGGCCTGCAGGCAGCAAGTTGGCCTGCGTGCTGTCGCTGGTTTGGCTCCACGGCCCTTCCTCTAGGCTTTCAAGTCCTTGTACATATTCAGGTGTTTTACCTGGGAAGGGTGGGAACAGTTCAGTAGCAGCTGGCCTGGGGCTCAGCTCACGTTTACTCACAGAGGCCTCGGCATGGTCCCCCAGCTTTGCAATGAGGACGCTCCTTGCATGGGGGGGCAGTGCTGTTGGTTGTATGGGAGATGATTCCCCACCACTGACCAATTTCAGAATTGTTTACTGCTGGAACAAGTGCCTTGGTAGTGTTTTCCTCTGTATAACTGTTTGGTTTAGGTTTTTTTACTTTCTTGGTTCAAGTTAGATTTTATTCCTCTTTTATGTATTTATAGATATAAGCATGGGAATAATTCATTCATATAAATACATCTGTGTGAATGGAAGAACTTTCTTCTGTTTTATTTTTAAAAATTTTGAAATATAATTTTATATATTTTTTTATACAGCATGTTATTATTAGTTATCTATTTTATGCATATACATGTATACAGGTCCATCCCAATCTCCCAACTCATCCCACCACCACCACCCCATGGCTTCCCCCACTTGGTGTCCATACGTTTGTTCTCTACCTCTGTGTCTCTATTTCTGCCCTGCAAACCAGTTCATCTGTACAATTTTTCTAGGTTCCACCTATATGCATTAATATACAATATTTGTTTTTCTCTTTCTGACTTACTTCACTCTGTATGACAGTCTCTAGATCCATCGACTTCTACAAATGACCCAGTTTCATTCCTTTTTATGGCTGAGTAATATTCCATTTTATATATGTACCACATCTTTATCCATTCGTCTGTCTGTGGGCATTTAGGTTGCTTCCATTACCTGGCTATTGTAAATAGTGCTGCAATGAACACTGTGGTGAATGTGTCTTTTTGATTTATGGTGTTCTCTGGGTATATGCCCAGAAGTGGGATTGCTGGATCCTATGGTAATTCTCTTTTTAGTTTTTTAAAGGAACCTCCATACTGTTCTCCATAGTGACTGTATCAATTTACCTTCCCACCAATAGTGGAAGAGGGTTCCTTTTGTCCACACCCTCCCCAGAATTTGTTGTTTGTAGATTTTCTGATGATGCCGATTCTAACAGGTGTGAGGTCATACCTCATTGTCATTTGGATTTGAATTTCTCTAATAATTAGTGACGTTGAGCAGCTTTTCATGTGCGTCTTGGCCATCTCTGTGACTTCTTTGAAGAAACGTCTATTTAGATCTTCTGCCCATTTTTGTATTGGGTTGTTTGTTTTATTAATATTAAGCTGCGTGAGCTGTTTATATATATTGGAGATTAAACCTTTGTCCATTGATTCTTTTGCGAACGTTTTCGCCCATTCTGAGGGTTGCCTATTTCCATCCCCGTTTTTTTAACCAAAAAAGAAAGAAAGCAAAAGAAGCAGAACACTAATGTGCGTGAAATATGCCTCTTGAAACTGTCGTTTTGAAATATGGACGTCTTTTGAATTTTTTGGTCGGTATATGACCCCAGGATTTGTTTTCAGGGCAGGTGTCATTTACAGGCCTGCAACGATTTTGAATATCCACTGACCATTAGCGCTGGGATTAAAGCTGCTGTTGTGTGAAACGGCCACAAGGTGGCAGCAGTTCTCGCTTACCAAATCTGGTTACTAGGGCAACAGAGCCTCAATGGAAGTCCTGTTCTAGATTGGAATTTAGAATGGAATGTGCCAGGAGAAAGCCCCTCAAGTTTGTCTCACTACTTCTTGTTCGTGTTTTTAATTTAATTTTTTATTTTTTATTACAGCAAGTTTGATGACAACGTTTGGCTTCTTGTAGGTGTGCAAGATGTGGTTCTTTTACACATATACATAGGTCTGTTATTCCTGGGACCCTTTTCCCATGTACGTTATGACAGAATGTTGAGTAGTCTTCTCTTGGTATTCCGTAGGTCTTTGGAGATTATATATTTCACCTGTGTTTGTATATGTCTGTTAACCCCGATATCCTAATGAATCCAATCCTCACACCTTTCCATTGGTGAACCATAAGTTTGTTTAATGAATCTGTGATTGCCCTTCTCCGTGGAAATATCTGCCCTGGTATCAATTTTTAGGTAACACCTATAAGTGATATCCTACGATATGTGTCTTTCACTTTCTGACTTACTACAAGTCACGTGATTACCTCTAGACTCATCTACGGTGCTGCAAATGGCATTGTGTACTTTTTTCCCTTGGCTAATATTCTGTCTTAGCGAGGTCCTTTTTCTGCAGTGTGATTCCCTGAGGGCTGAGGATTAGCTGACCTGGGCAGCCTGACCCTGCCGGCAAGCCCTCCCCAGGTGTGCCTGGGTTGAGGTCAATATAAACAGCACTCCAGGCAGCAATAGCCCCTGCAGCTGTGCCTGACTCCATATTCTCTGCCCCGTCAGCAGTCTCGGGGCTGTGCTGGTGGGAGGGTGTGAGGGTCCACGGCTTTGTTGGTGGCCCGGTGTGAGTGGGGCTCTGCTGGACTTTCTGCAGGAGTTGCCAGGCTGCCACCTGTAAAGAAGAGGATGTGTCACCCATAACTTCCACTGGAATTTCTCTCCGGGCTGAGGAAGGAAAAAAAGGAGTGGGGGCCAGGACAGGAGGGGTATCTCAGGCAAGGAAATGGAAAGCTTCCAGAAGAGCGCCCGGGGCCAGGAGCATCCTGGCTGGCCTGCAGGCAGCAAGTTGGCCTGCGTGCTGTAGCTGGTGTGGCTCCACGGCCCTTACTCTAGGCTTTCAAGCCCTTGTACATATTCAGGTGTTTTACCTGGGAAGGGTGGGAACAGTTCAGTAGCAGCTGGCCTGGGGCTCAGCTCACGTTTACTCACAGAGGCCTCGGCATGGTCCCCCAGCTTTGCAATGAGGACGCTCCTTGCATGGGGGGGCAGGGCTGTTGGTTGTATGGGAGATGATTCCCCACCACTGACCAATTTCAGAATTGTTTACTGCTGGAACAAGTGCCTTGGTACTGTTTTCCTCTGTATAACTGTTTGGTTTAGGTTTTTTTACTTTCTTGGTTCAAGTTAGATTTTATTCCTCTTTTATGTATTTATACATATAAGCATGGGAATAATTCATTCATATAAATACATCTGTGTGAATGGAAGAACTTTCTTCTGTTATATTTTTAAAAATTTTGAAATATAATTTTATTTATTTTTTTATACAGCAGGTTATTATTAGTTATCTATTTTATGCATATACATGTATACAGGTCCATCCCAATCTCCCAACTCATCCCACCACCACCACCCCATGGCTTTCCCCACTTGGTGTCCATACGTTTGTTCTCTACCTCTGTGTCTCTATTTCTGCCCTGCAAACCAGTTCATCTGTACCATTTTTCTAGGTTCCACCTATATGCATTAATATACAATATTTGTTTTTCTCTTTCTGACTTACTTCACTCTGTATGACAGTCTCTAGATCCATCGACTTCTACAAATGAACCAGTTTCATTCCTTTTTATGGCTGAGTAATATTCCATTTTATATATGTACCACATCTTTATCCATTCGTCTGTCTGTGGGCATTTAGGTTGCTTCCATTACCTGGCTATTGTAAATAGTGCTGCAATGAACAATGTGGTGAATGTGTCTTTTTGATTTATGGTTTTCTCTGGGTATATGCCCAGAAGTGGGATTGCTGGATCCTATGGTAATTCTCTTTTTAGTTTTTTAAAGGAACCTCCATACTGTTCTCCATAGTGACTGTATCAATTTACCTTCCCACCAATAGTGGAAGAGGGTTCCTTTTGTCCACTCCCTCCCCAGAATTTGTTGTTTGTAGATTTTCTGATGATGCCGATTCTAACAGGTGTGAGGTCATACCTCATTGTCGTTTGGATTTGCATTTCTCTAATAATTAGTGATGTTGAGCAGCTTTTCATGTGCGTCTTGGCCATCTCTGTGACTTCTTTGAAGAAACGTCTATTTAGATCTTCTGCCCATTTTTGTATTGGGTTGTTTGTTTTATTAATATTAAGCTGCGTGAGCTGTTTATATATATTGGAGATTAAACCTTTGTCCATTGATTCGTTTGCGAACGTTTTCGCCCATTCTGAGGGTTGCCTTTTTCCATCCCCGTTTTTTTAACCAAAAAAGAAAGAAAGCAAAAGAAGCAGAACACTAATGTGCGTGAAATATGCCTCTTGAAACTGTCGTTTTGAAATATGGACGTCTTTTGAATTTTTTGGTCGGTATATGACCCCAGGATTTGTTTTCAGGACAGGTGTCATTTACAGCCCTGCAACGATTTTGAATATCCACTGACCATTAGCGCTGGGATTAAAGCTGCTGTTGTGTGAAACGGCCACAAGGTGGCAGCTGTTCTCGCTTACCAAATCTGGTTACTAGGGCAACAGACCCTCAATGGAAGTCCTGTTCTAGTTTGGAATTTAGAATGGAATGTGCCAGGAGAAAGCCCCTCAAGTTTGTCTCACTACTTCTTGTTCGTGTTTTTAATTTAATTTTTTATTTTTTATTACAGCAAGTTTGATGACAACGTTTGGCTTCTTGTAGGTGTGCAAGATGTGGTTCTTTTACACATATACATAGGTCTGTTCTTCCTGGGACCCTTTTCCCATGTACGTTATGACAGAATGTTGAGTAGTCTTCTCTTGGTATTCCGTAGGTCTTTGGTGATTATATATTTCACCTGTGTTTGTATATGTCTGTTAACCCCGATATCCTAATGAATCCAATCCTCACACCTTTCCATTGGTGAACCATAAGTTTGTTTAATGAATCTGTGATTGCCCTTCTCCGTGGAAATATCTGCCCTGGTATCAATTTTTAGGTAACACCTATAAGTGATATCCTACGATATGTGTCTTTCACTTTCTGACTTACTACAAGTCACGTGATTACCTCTAGACTCATCTACGGTGCTGCAAATGGCATTGTGTCCTTTTTTCCCTTGGCTAATATTCTGTCTTAGCGAGGTCCATTTTCTGCAGTGTGATTCCCTGAAGGCTGAGGATTAGCTGACCTGGGCAGCCTGACCCTGCCGGCAAGCCCTCCCCAGGTGTGCCTGCGTTGAGGTTAATATAAACAGCACTCCAGGCAGCAATAGCCCCTGCAGCTGTGCCTGACTCCATATTCTCTGCCCCGTCAGCAGTCTCGGGGCTGTGCTGGTGGGAGGGTGTGAGGGCCCACGGCTTTGTTGGTGGCCCGGTGTGAGTGGGGCTCTGCTGGACTTTCTGCAGGAGTTGCCAGGCTGCCACCTGTAAAGAAGAGGATGTGTCACCCATAACTTCCACTGGAATTTCTCTCCGGGCTGAGGAAGGAAAAGAAGGAGTGGGGGCCAGGACAGGAGGGGTATCTCAGGCAGGGAAATGGAAAGCTTCCAGAAGAGCGCCCGGGGCCAGGAGCATCCTGGCTGGCCTGCAGGCAGCAAGTTGGCCTGCGTGCTGTCGCTGGTTTGGCTCCACGGCCCTTCCTCTAGGCTTTCAAGTCCTTGTACATATTCAGGTGTTTTACCTGGGAAGGGTGGGAACAGTTCAGTAGCAGCTGGCCTGGGGCTCAGCTCACGTTTACTCACAGAGGCCTCGGCATGGTCCCCCAGCTTTGCAATGAGGACGCTCCTTGCATGGGGGGGCAGTGCTGTTGGTTGTATGGGAGATGATTCCCCACCACTGACCAATTTCAGAATTGTTTACTGCTGGAACAAGTGCCTTGGTAGTGTTTTCCTCTGTATAACTGTTTGGTTTAGGTTTTTTTACTTTCTTGGTTCAAGTTAGATTTTATTCCTCTTTTATGTATTTATAGATATAAGCATGGGAATAATTCATTCATATAAATACATCTGTGTGAATGGAAGAACTTTCTTCTGTTTTATTTTTAAAAATTTTGAAATATAATTTTATATATTTTTTTATACAGCATGTTATTATTAGTTATCTATTTTATGCATATACATGTATACAGGTCCATCCCAATCTCCCAACTCATCCCACCACCACCACCCCATGGCTTCCCCCACTTGGTGTCCATACGTTTGTTCTCTACCTCTGTGTCTCTATTTCTGCCCTGCAAACCAGTTCATCTGTACAATTTTTCTAGGTTCCACCTATATGCATTAATATACAATATTTGTTTTTCTCTTTCTGACTTACTTCACTCTGTATGACAGTCTCTAGATCCATCGACTTCTACAAATGACCCAGTTTCATTCCTTTTTATGGCTGAGTAATATTCCATTTTATATATGTACCACATCTTTATCCATTCGTCTGTCTGTGGGCATTTAGGTTGCTTCCATTACCTGGCTATTGTAAATAGTGCTGCAATGAACACTGTGGTGAATGTGTCTTTTTGATTTATGGTGTTCTCTGGGTATATGCCCAGAAGTGGGATTGCTGGATCCTATGGTAATTCTCTTTTTAGTTTTTTAAAGGAACCTCCATACTGTTCTCCATAGTGACTGTATCAATTTACCTTCCCACCAATAGTGGAAGAGGGTTCCTTTTGTCCACACCCTCCCCAGAATTTGTTGTTTGTAGATTTTCTGATGATGCCGATTCTAACAGGTGTGAGGTCATACCTCATTGTCGTTTGGATTTGAATTTCTCTAATAATTAGTGACGTTGAGCAGCTTTTCATGTGCGTCTTGGCCATCTCTGTGACTTCTTTGAAGAAACGTCTATTTAGATCTTCTGCCCATTTTTGTATTGGGTTGTTTGTTTTATTAATATTAAGCTGCGTGAGCTGTTTATATATATTGGAGATTAAACCTTTGTCCATTGATTCTTTTGCGAACGTTTTCGCCCATTCTGAGGGTTGCCTATTTCCATCCCCGTTTTTTTAACCAAAAAAGAAAGAAAGCAAAAGAAGCAGAACACTAATGTGCGTGAAATATGCCTCTTGAAACTGTCGTTTTGAAATATGGACGTCTTTTGAATTTTTTGGTCGGTATATGACCCCAGGATTTGTTTTCAGGGCAGGTGTCATTTACAGGCCTGCAACGATTTTGAATATCCACTGACCATTAGCGCTGGGATTAAAGCTGCTGTTGTGTGAAACGGCCACAAGGTGGCAGCAGTTCTCGCTTACCAAATCTGGTTACTAGGGCAACAGAGCCTCAATGGAAGTCCTGTTCTAGATTGGAATTTAGAATGGAATGTGCCAGGAGAAAGCCCCTCAAGTTTGTCTCACTACTTCTTGTTCGTGTTTTTAATTTAATTTTTTATTTTTTATTACAGCAAGTTTGATGACAACGTTTGGGCTTCTTGTAGGTGTGCAAGATGTGGTTCTTTTACACATATACATAGGTCTGTTATTCCTGGGACCCTTTTCCCATGTACGTTATGACAGAATGTTGAGTAGTCTTCTCTTGGTATTCCGTAGGTCTTTGGAGATTATATATTTCACCTGTGTTTGTATATGTCTGTTAACCCCGATATCCTAATGAATCCAATCCTCACACCTTTCCATTGGTGAACCATAAGTTTGTTTAATGAATCTGTGATTGCCCTTCTCCGTGGAAATATCTGCCCTGGTATCAATTTTTAGGTAACACCTATAAGTGATATCCTACGATATGTGTCTTTCACTTTCTGACTTACTACAAGTCACGTGATTACCTCTAGACTCATCTACGGTGCTGCAAAATGGCATTGTGTACTTTTTTCCCTTGGCTAATATTCTGTCTTAGCGAGGTCCTTTTTCTGCAGTGTGATTCCCTGAGGGCTGAGGATTAGCTGACCTGGGCAGCCTGACCCTGCCGGCAAGCCCTCCCCAGGTGTGCCTGGGTTGAGGTCAATATAAACAGCACTCCAGGCAGCAATAGCCCCTGCAGCTGTGCCTGACTCCATATTCTCTGCCCCGTCAGCAGTCTCGGGGCTGTGCTGGTGGGAGGGTGTGAGGGGTCCACGGCTTTGTTGGTGGCCCGGTGTGAGTGGGGCTCTGCTGGACTTTCTGCAGGAGTTGCCAGGCTGCCACCTGTAAGAAGAGGATGTGTCACCCATAACTTCCACTGGAATTTCTCTCCAGGCTGAGGAAGGAAAAAAAGGAGTGGGGGCCAGGACAGGAGGGGTATCTCAGGCAAGGAAATGGAAAGCTTCCAGAAGAGCGCCCGGGGCCAGGAGCATCCTGGCTGGCCTGCAGGCAGCAAGTTGGCCTGCGTGCTGTAGCTGGTGTGGCTCCACGGCCCTTACTCTAGGCTTTCAAGCCCTTGTACATATTCAGGTGTTTTACCTGGGAAGGGTGGGAACAGTTCAGTAGCAGCTGGCCTGGGGCTCAGCTCACGTTTACTCACAGAGGCCTCGGCATGGTCCCCCAGCTTTGCAATGAGGACGCTCCTTGCATGGGGGGGCAGGGCTGTTGGTTGTATGGGAGATGATTCCCCACCACTGACCAATTTCAGAATTGTTTACTGCTGGAACAAGTGCCTTGGTACTGTTTTCCTCTGTATAACTGTTTGGTTTAGGTTTTTTTTACTTTCTTGGTTCAAGTTAGATTTTATTCCTCTTTTATGTATTTATACATATAAGCATGGGAATAATTCATTCATATAAATACATCTGTGTGAATGGAAGAACTTTCTTCTGTTATATTTTTAAAAATTTTGAAATATAATTTTATTTATTTTTTTATACAGCAGGTTATTATTAGTTATCTATTTTATGCATATACATGTATACAGGTCCATCCCAATCTCCCAACTCATCCCACCACCACCACCCCATGGCTTTCCCCACTTGGTGTCCATACGTTTGTTCTCTACCTCTGTGTCTCTATTTCTGCCTGCAAACCAGTTCATCTGTACCATTTTTCTAGGTTCCACCTATATGCATTAATATACAATATTTGTTTTTCTCTTTCTGACTTACTTCACTCTGTATGACAGTCTCTAGATCCATCGACTTCTACAAATGAACCAGTTTCATTCCTTTTTATGGCTGAGTAATATTCCATTTTATATATGTACCACATCTTTATCCATTCGTCTGTCTGTGGGCATTTAGGTTGCTTCCATTACCTGGCTATTGTAAATAGTGCTGCAATGAACAATGTGGTGAATGTGTCTTTTTGATTTATGGTTTTCTCTGGGTATATGCCCAGAAGTGGGATTGCTGGATCCTATGGTAATTCTCTTTTTAGTTTTTTAAAGGAACCTCCATACTGTTCTCCATAGTGACTGTATCAATTTACCTTCCCACCAATAGTGGAAGAGGGTTCCTTTTGTCCACTCCCTCCCCAGAATTTGTTGTTTGTAGATTTTCTGATGATGCCGATTCTAACAGGTGTGAGGTCATACCTCATTGTCGTTTGGATTTGCATTTCTCTAATAATTAGTGATGTTGAGCAGCTTTCATGTGCGTCTTGGCCATCTCTGTGACTTCTTTGAAGAAACGTCTATTTAGATCTTCTGCCCATTTTTGTATTGGGTTGTTTGTTTTATTAATATTAAGCTGCGTGAGCTGTTTATATATATTGGAGATTAAACCTTTGTCCATTGATTCGTTTGCGAACGTTTTCGCCCATTCTGAGGGTTGCCTTTTTCCATCCCCGTTTTTTTAACCAAAAAAGAAAGAAAGCAAAAGAAGCAGAACACTAATGTGCGTGAAATATGCCTCTTGAAACTGTCGTTTTGAAATATGGACGTCTTTTGAATTTTTTGGTCGGTATATGACCCCAGGATTTGTTTTCAGGACAGGTGTCATTTACAGCCCTGCAACGATTTTGAATATCCACTGACCATTAGCGCTGGGATTAAAGCTGCTGTTGTGTGAAACGGCCACAAGGTGGCAGCTGTTCTCGCTTACCAAATCTGGTTACTAGGGCAACAGACCCTCAATGGAAGTCCTGTTCTAGTTTGGAATTTAGAATGGAATGTGCCAGGAGAAAGCCCCTCAAGTTTGTCTCACTACTTCTTGTTCGTGTTTTTAATTTAATTTTTTATTTTTATTACAGCAAGTTTGATGACAACGTTTGGCTTCTTGTAGGTGTGCAAGATGTGGTTCTTTTACACATATACATAGGTCTGTTCTTCCTGGGACCCTTTTCCCATGTACGTTATGACAGAATGTTGAGTAGTCTTCTCTTGGTATTCCGTAGGTCTTTGGTGATTATATATTTCACCTGTGTTTGTATATGTCTGTTAACCCCGATATCCTAATGAATCCAATCCTCACACCTTTCCATTGGTGAACATAAGTTTGTTTAATGAATCTGTGATTGCCCTTCTCCGTGGAAATATCTGCCCTGGTATCAATTTTTAGGTAACACCTATAAGTGATATCCTACGATATGTGTCTTTCACTTTCTGACTTACTACAAGTCACGTGATTACCTCTAGACTCATCTACGGTGCTGCAAATGGCATTGTGTCCTTTTTTTCCCTTGGCTAATATTCTGTCTTAGCGAGGTCCTTTTTCTGCAGTGTGATTCCCTGAAGGCTGAGGATTAGCTGACCTGGGCAGCCTGACCCTGCGGCAAGCCCTCCCCAGTGTGCCTGCGTTGAGGTTAATATAAACAGCACTCCAGGCAGCAATAGCCCCTGCAGCTGTGCCTGACTCCATATTCTCTGCCCCGTCAGCAGTCTCGGGGCTGTGCTGGTGGGAGGGTGTGAGGGCCCACGGCTTTGTTGGTGGCCCGGTGTGAGTGGGGCTCTGCTGGACTTTCTGCAGGAGTTGCCAGGCTGCCACCTGTAAAGAAGAGGATGTGTCACCCATAACTTCCACTGGAATTTCTCTCCGGGCTGAGGAAGGAAAAGAAGGAGTGGGGGCCAGGGACAGGAGGGGTATCTCAGGCAGGGAAATGGAAAGCTTCCAGAAGAGCGCCCGGGGCCAGGAGCATCCTGGCTGGCCTGCAGGCAGCAAGTTGGCCTGCGTGCTGTCGCTGGTTTGGCTCCACGGCCCTTCCTCTAGGCTTTCAAGCCCTTGTACATATTCAGGTGTTTTACCTGGGAAGGGTGGGAACAGTTCAGTAGCAGCTGGCCTGGGGCTCAGCTCACGTTTACTCACAGAGGCCTCGGCATGGTCCCCCAGCTTTGCAATGAGGACGCTCCTTGCATGG